>NW_024043176.1:0-21578 GCF_014851395.1 Micropterus salmoides | reverse complement strand
ACTAGTAATAATATTACCGTTTTAGAAAAGTAATTAGTTACACTACTTAGTTACTGGGAAAAGTAATATATTACTGCCGATCACCCCATTCACACACTGATAGCAGAAGCTACCAATATGTAGATTGAAAGAAATCATCATCGACACACTTTGACATGCAGAGTGGAGAAGGCAGGGATCGAACCACCCATCTTCCAATCAGTGGTCGACCTGCTTACCTCTAAGCCACAGCCAATATTCACTTACCTTTAAGCTCCATTTTGGTCTCCACCAACTTTCGAGAACTATATCTGCCTCTTTAGCTGCTAATTGTTCTGATTTCTTCAACAGCTAGTTGCTAAGGTTGTCAGCTTTTTTTGTTGTTGCTAAAAGCAACTGCCTGATGCTGCAGGAAAGAAAGGTTGATGAGAGTGATGAGACTGAACCTTCATCAAAACTTCATCCATCCGAGTGACACCTTTCATCACACATAGTCATTTGATAAATCGTTTATATAAAATCATTGACTGTTGGAGCTTTAAACATTAAAAAATTCTCCATCAACCCTTTTGGGATTTAGGCGGTGACAACATGACCTACTGTGTAACATCTGGTTTAGTGTGATGTAGATTTTACATACATGTTCAGACATGCAAACGTGTATGTGTGTGACTGAAAGTGTAGGTTAGCGTCTTAATGACACATAGGCTTGTGTTACCAGGCAGGAAACACAGCGATTCCATTATCATTGATTAGGTGACAGAGTGTGTCTGCCAAATGTATATGAGTGTGACACAGACTGTAAAAGGATTAGAAATGTGGGAGCCAAGAAGTGTGTGTTTGTATGTGTGTGTGTGTGTGTGCAGGGACAGAACATTAGTCAGAGTGCTTGTCGTATTAGACGGGTATTCCAGTACTCACTATGGAGGTCAATGGAACGATGAGTCTGTGTGTGTCTGAGAGAGCCTCACTGTCACTTTTGCCACTCATATGATCATCTACTAATATTTTTCTCTCAGGTAATAGCTAATGGCTGGTGTAAGCTACAGCTACCACAACAATGGTGTTTTATAGCTATAATGACATTTAAAACATGATCCTTTTCTAAATGAAGTCAGATACACTGAACAGTGTTTAACTCTCATTTTAAGATTTGTATTGCCACCATAAGACACTGCAGAATAACAGGATGTCATGTTTCCTTCATGCATGTTGCCTTTGAAATTCTTTAAAAGAAACGGATGTAATACATGTAATATTTAATTCAGCATTCATTTTTCACACGTGTGAGTATATTGAAATGTTTGCCCATTTGTGTGGGATTTCATGTGGGACTCTGTATTCATATTTTACCACAAACTTTCCAGGCATAAGAAACAAATGTGAAGAGTTTGAGCCTTAGATGAAAAATCTTTTGTTCACATCATCTGTTTTTGACAGTTGGCAGGTTGGAACAAATATGAGGTTTGACTGTGTTCTGAATGTTTTATTGACACAATCACTCCTAAATGAAATTATAAAATGTTAAAAACTTGCACACACACACACACACACACGCACAAGATTCACTGCTGATGGGCTCTGCAGTGGTCAGCTTGGCGCCTGCCCACTGCTAACCAGCTACTTCATGCTGAGAGTTTTCACAGGCACACAAAACATCAAACCAGTGGATACAAAGACAGCTACAACAGCCAGTCAGCTCTGGACTTTGAGCTGAAGACACATTGCCCCCTGCTGGTCAAGAGAAGAACACTTCCTCTCAGTGTCAGAAGGATTTTGATCTGTTACCAAAATTAAACTCCACTAAGTCCTCCACTCAAGTAAAAGTAAACAAGCATTTGCACTAAAATGTAGTCAAGCATCAAAGTAATTCTACTCAATGTGAAGAATGGTTCCTGTCAGAGTGTTAAATTATGTAGTAACCCGGAAGCAGTATAATGAATGATCCAAGTGGAGTTGTATCTGACTGCTTCTTTATGTTTTTCAAAATCAATTCATCATGTCTAAGCTCATTCAATACCTTTTTTAACTTGTTAAATCTTTATCTGTGAAGTTAAAAGAATAGCTTTTAGAGTAATGTAGCTGAATAACAAGTGCAATAATCTCTGGAATGTAGAGAAGTTTAAGTAAAAAGTAGCACAAAATGGAAATATTAACAGTAAAGTACAAGCATCCCAAAAGTACAGTGCTTGAGTAAATGTGGTTACTTTCCACCACAGTTTTCTGATTTATTGTTTTAAGAAATGTGTGCCTTCTGCCATGTGGTTTGTCTTCAGTAAAAAAGAAAATAATTTAATAATACCTATTTCCTGGTTTTATGGGGATTGAGAGCAGCAGCAGATCCCAGTTGGCCCAACAATCTGTTGTGTCTTCACATCCTGTTCTGTGGGAAGAATCAGTTAAATAACAAGCACACACTAGTTTCAAAATTAAAAAATTTTTCAGTTGAAAGTTTTATGTTAACAATATGGTTTAAAGGGGATTTTTACCCAAACATGGGAACCAGATGAGTAAGCTACACTACATGGACATTGAACGTTTCGCTCACATTATTGCTGAGCATGTCATTCACAAACCATAGGCATTAATCTGCCACTATCAGCCTCCACTCTTCTGGTTTCAGGCTTTCCATCAGATTTTGGAATGTGGCTACAGGGATCTGCTCTCAAGCATTAGTGAGGTCCAACACTGATGTTGGGCGATAAGGCCTGTTTATCCCAAAGGTGATGGATAAGGTCGAGGTCAGGGCTCTGTCAGGCCGTCCCCGAACTGTGGCCACAAAGCTGGAGGCACACACTGAGGAAGGTTTTCCTTCATATTCTTCTCTTGTAAGGCCACAAGAGAAGACAGAAATGGATAGAGGGACTAGAGACAAAAATACAGACGGACAGAAGAGGCCACATCTAGTCTTGATGGCTGGCTCCATCTTGATGGACTTGATTATTCATTTCTCATGGACTGTGCAGAAGAAGGAAGGAAGGTAGAAAGCCAAGCGTTTATCCATTATGTCTGACAACATCCAAACTCTGGTCATAAAACCAGTCAATGAATGCACAGATTTAACAAAAGTGTGTGTGTGTGTGTGTGTGGTGTGTGTGTGTGTGTGTGTGTGTGTGTGTGGTGTGTGTGTGTGTGTGTGTGTGTGTGTGTGTGTATGGATCCATTTGGATTATTTGTAGTCAACAGATATGAACAGTTGGCCTACAATTATTTTACAAAGCAGAAATGCTACATTGTATTCTTTCTGGCCTAATCACCTACTTCCTGATTCAACCAGCTGTTAGCGTGGGTAGCTAATTCAGTAGCCTGCTTGTCGATTTAGGAAGGTAAATATGTAACTAATGGAACTAGTGATGACGTTAAAATAGGTGCCCTGCAGCTATACACTCTGCAGAACAACTCTTGTTTTTGCCACTAGAAGCTTGTTTTATATCAGTGATCTGATAGACCCCACTTTGATCTTATATCTATATAATAATATCTAGTTAGAGCCACTACTTGAAAAATTTTCATGTGTTGCTTTCAAACTGTTTATCTCAGGGTAAACAATACAGCTGAGGATGATGGGAGTGTCATGTAGTTTGTAAGGTATTTGTCCAAAAACCAAAAGGCTTTTCTTTAAGATAAACTGTTATGGGATCAAGGAGGTTTTTAGAATTCATCCTCTGTGAACCTCATATATGTTCCAAATCTCATGGCAACCTATCCAACATTTGTTGAAATATTTCAGACAGGCCCAAAGTGGTGAACTGTTCAGCTGGCCAACATTGCCCCCACAGAGCCAGGCTGCTAGCGAGGCTAAAAACAGACTTGTACCCTTTGTCCCAGACCCAGTGACAAAGGTTCAACCGTGGATCCTGTTTTCTAAGAGTGTTGAAGACGCTCAGGGTGTCCCCAGGCTTTGCCACTGATGTGAAGCTTTAATATAATTTAGTAATAATCTTAGTAATCTGAGTGAAGATTCATTTGGGAGGAGAGAGAGAGCGAGTGTTTTAGTTTTATAGACAGGAAGACCCACACTTAGTGAGTCTGACTGTTAGTGTGTGTATTGTGGGCCCCAGAGGGTAAAGTGAATATGACTTTGTCTTTGACAGCAAAGTACTGTTGAACAGCCTGAGGCTTCTTCCTTTTCCTATCCATCTCTCTACTTCCATTCATCCTTTGTGGCTCTCAGTTCACTTATGTTACACATCAGAGGAGAACAAGAAAACAATATGATTAAGGAAATTGGCGGAACAATAAACAGGAAGGGATAAAGAAATGGATGCAAAAAACAAAACCTCCTCATGGTAGAGGAAATACTTCACTGCTACTAGACAACTAGAAAACTGTACTGGGCAGCTCCCAGTTTGAAAAATGTCCCACATTGCTGGTTAAATAAAGTATATAAACATAATAAAATGATTATGTTTTCATCACACTCACCCTAGTGAAACTAATGAAAACTAAAAACATAACGAGCCATTTTGATGACTATATTTGAGTGCGATTTAGGTCCTAACTTCATGTTGAAATATTGCAATTTAAACGCTGTTGAATCAATTATATGTAAAATACACGTGTAAAAAAAAATGGACATCCATGCATTCTTATCACCTGTAAATGATTAAACCATGCTTATACAGGCACTTTACCAATTTTACACATGAAGGTCAGTTCGCTGGTCATTGTTAGTCTTACTAACCCTCTTTGTTGCATTATGGGCAATGTGGGATCCAATGTTTTTGGAGCCTGACCTGTACTAGGGACAAATAATTGGGGACATTGGCCTCTACAACACAAATCTGGAGTATTCTTCCTTAAATTGGTCCCTTGCGAGCCTGCCAACTTTATGAAAGTGCAATGTTAGAACACTGGAGCTCTCCTTTATTGAGTTATGGGGATGTGAAAAAAGAAGGAAAAGGATCATTATTTTAATTTCTAAACCTCTACAAATAAAAGTATTTGATTCCTGCACACTGTCAAGTATATTGGAAATCCATTGTACAAGGTGTGCATCAGACAACACTTAATTCAACCTCCTAAACTCTACCTATAGTGTTGGTGGTTAACATGATGTAGGGCCAGGCATTGCAGAACTTTAATTTTAACTATTTGTCAAGATCCCCAAATGTACCAAAAATGTTTAAACTAAGTTGTACTGAAACGTGGATGAAATTATGCTGATGTTTACACAATATTTCTATTAGACAGAGTTACAGCAATAAAAACATTATCTCCTGTAAACTGAACGTTAACAGTGTTGGAAGGTATCAAGAATGTTCAATAACAGGACTGGTCAATAATGTTCTCATAAACTGAAAAGAACAACAGTCAACAGAAAACCTTTTAAAAAAAACTTTACGCCAAACATGTTTTTCAAAGTAACATTATCATAACCCACTGGGGATGCTAGGGTAACATTTAGGGAACCTAAACCTGATTACTGGGTCTCTTCCTCTCCTCCTTCACACCCTAAACTCTCGCCATCTCTCTCACTAATTACTACAACCCGTCAGCCTCTCCCGGTTGCTGTGGCGACCGGCTGTCGTCATGGCAACCCTGGTGGTCTGTCTGGCTCCGTGAGGGAGGCGGTGGTGGGGTGTTATCAGCCAGGAGGGTGAGATAAGAGAGTTAATTTATCCTTTAGTAGATAAAAGAGTGGTTGGTCTCCGTCAGTGAAGAATTTAAACCACAGAATAAACAGTGGTGACACTGTACCTTGAGTTAGGTATGGCAAATATTACATTCTAAAACTTGAGGATGCTGATACTTTGATATATGTTATAGTAAAGCAAATGCACAGTTATTTGAGCATGTGTTTTCCAAGAACATGCAAGTTTTATCTTCAGGCCACAATTACAATTGAATAGTTGATTTATCAGTTAGTTAATCAACAGAAATCCGTTATCAGTCAAAAATGCCAAACATTCTCAGCTTCTCAAATGTGTGATTTGCTGCTTTTCTCAGTTTTGTGTCTTTATAACCTGACCATCCATAGGTTTTGGACTTAAATGCATTTCTTTGGACTCTTGGAACTCCTGATGGGCACCATTTTCTGACCGTTTATAAACTATAAAATCGACTAAATCACCAGAAAATTGACAATGCCAAAAATCGTTCGTTGCAGTACTAATTCTGCAATTCCTGCAATGAAATAATCAGATTTGATCTATGAATGACAAGTCTACCATAGTGCCTTCTTATTGTTATAATTTTAAATGGTAAATAATTACAATATTAAGTATCTAATATTTGCACCCTTCTTTTATTCCCTGTCTTTACATTTCCATAGAGTAATCACTTACTTAAGTAGCATTACTGTACTAAACATGCCGAGCAGTATACTGAGTACAAGGGATAGGAGAGGGAAAGGAGAGTTGCTCAGCTTTAGATTAGCCCTCATCTAACTACAGGTGCTGGTCATGTAATTAGAATATCATCAAAAGTTGATTTATTTCAGTAATTCCATTCAAAAAGTGAAACTTGTATAATGTATACATTCATTCCACACAGACTGATATATTTCAAGTGTTCATTCCTTTAAATTTTGATGATTATAACTGACAACTAAAGAAAACCCCAAAATCAGTATCTCAGAAAATTAGAATATTGTGAAAAGGTTCAATATTGAAGACACCTGGTGCCACACTCTAATCAGCTAATTAACTCAAAACACCTGCAAAGGCCTTTAAATGGTCTCTCAGTCTAGTTCTGTAGGCTACACAATCATGGGGAAGACTGCTGACTTGACAGCTGTCCAAAGGACGACCATTGACTCCTTGCACAAGGAGGGCAAGACACAAAAGGTCATTGCTAAAGAGGCTGGCTGTTCACAGAGCTCTGTGTCCAAGCACATTAATAGAGAGGCGAAGGGAAGGAAAAGATGTGGTAGAAAAAAGTGTACAAGCAATAGAGATAACCGCACCCTGGAGAGGATTGTGAAACAAAACCCATTCAAAAATGTGGGGGAGATTCACAAAGAGTGGACTGCAGCTGGAGTCAGTGCTTCAAGAACCACCACGCACAGACATCTGCAAGACATGGGTTTCAGCTGTCGCATTCCTTGTGTCAAGCCACTCTTGAACAAGACACAGCGTCAGAAGCGTCTCGCCTGGGCTAAAGACGAAAAGGACTGGACTGCTGCTGAGTGGTCCAAAGTTATGTTCTCTGATGAAAGTAAATTTTGCATTTCCTTTGGAAATCAAGGTCCCAGAGTCTGGAGGAAGACAGGAGAGGCACAGAATCCACGTTGCTTGAAGTCCAGTGCAAGGTTTCCACAGTCAGTGATGGTTTGGGGTGCCATGTCATCTGCTGGTGTTGGTCCACTGTGTTTTTTGAGGTCCAAGGTCAATGCAGCCGTCTACCAGGAAGTTTTAGAGCACTTGTTTTTTTTTTATGTTTGTCTCAATTGTGTGTCACACGTTTAGTATGTCTACTTTCTTCTGCTTAGTTTTGTTGTAAATATAATTGTAATCTATTTTATAGGATGTATGTCTATTGACAACTGGCCGGGGACAACAGTTGGAAATTATCCGTAGAGGCTAAAGCTGCTCTTTTTATCAAAAGGGACTGTCCACGATATTATAAACAAATAAACTAAACTTCATGCTTCCAGCTGCTGACCAACTTTATGGAGATGCATATTTCATTTTCCAACAGGACTTGGCACCTGCACACAGTGCCAAAGCTACCAGTACCTGGTTTAAGGACCATGGTATCCCTGTTCCTAATTGGCCAGCAAACTCGCCTGACCTCAACCCTATAGAAAATCTATGGGGTATTGTGAAGAGGAAGATGCGATACACCAGACCCAACAATGCAGAAGAGCTGAATGCCACTATCAGAGCAACCTGGGCTCTCATAACACCTGAGCAGTGCCACAGACTGATCGACTCCATGCCACGCTGCATTGCTGCATTAATTCAGGCAGAAGGAGCCCCAACTAAGTATTGAGTGCTGTACATGCTCATACTTTTCAGTTGGCCAACATTTCTAAAAATCATTTTTTTGTATTGGTCTTAATATTCTAATTTTCTGAGATACCAAATTTGGGATTTTCATTAGTTGTCAGTTATAATCATCAAAATTAAAAGGACACTTAACACTTGAAATATATCAGTCTGTGTGGAATGAATGTTTACATTATACAAGTTTCACTTTTTGAATGGAATTACTGAAATAAATCAACTTTTTGATGATATTCTAATTATATGACCAGCACCTGTATGTATCATGGTTCTGGATAGAGGTCTGATAGAACTGCAACATTTCAGTTAGTTTTTAGTCTCTACATTTTGTTTGGGGAAAAATTTAAATATAATCTCATTGGATGGTAGGCAATCTTAGTGACAAAAAACACAGAACATGATTAGAGTTTCATAGTGTTGTGCTGCTGAAGAGGGCAAGGCCTCTAACCTTCTGATGTAGACGGGCAAGAACAGAGGACAAAGTCTGGCAATACTTCAACATGTCATTTTCACAGTGACATGTTTCAGGGGGTACTCTGCTCACTGCCTCTATCCCTGTTTGTAGAGGGCGCCCAAAAAGAATCTCAAATGGGCTCAAACCTTACCTGGTTCTTGCCTTCGTTCTCATGTACGTCAACACCACCGGCAATGCTTTGGTTCATGGTCTCACTTAGCTAGCTTAGCTTTTAGTGTCCTATTCCTTCTCCACTGGTCTTGTTTTGAAGTTGGAAAAACCTAAATCTAGTTGGGAAACACTACTTTTTTCCTTTAGCTAAAAATCTCCCTCATCAGGTGATCAAATGGTTTATCTGGTGGTGGATGTGCTGCTAAAGGAACCTGTAATCCTCTATGTTGTTCGTTAGGCAGATTGAGCATGTTTGACAAAAGTTGTGAGCATACGCTGTGAAACCTTTCATGAACCAGTGTCTTGCTTCACCACAATATTTCATTAGTGATACAGTTAGTTTTACAGCACCAGCCCTCTGTAGTTTTCTAGGACAGCTAAAAAAAATATATAAATAAATGGCTCTGACCGCTGCTCCTGTTTAGGAGAGGGAAAAACTATGACATTAGATCAAAATGTAGATTTTATTTTAAAAGCGTTACAACAAACAAAAAATAAAATCGATGACTCTCAGATGTGAGTTGAGTTACTTTTGTTTTGGAAACTTTGATTTCCCCCCTCCCCCTTTTTTGTTGCCATTTATGACACTTTCATTGCAAGCTACTACAGTCTATTCCCCCCCCCCCCCCATATGTAGAGTCATTTTACTTATTGTCTTATCCTCATATTTGGGTTACTTTGCCTTTTCTTGTTTTACTGATACTGTGTGATTTTAAATTGTTGTTTGTTTTTATGGTTTTTGTGTGGACGCCAGGCAGACCTTCTTCCTCACTCACTGGATTGCTGCTCAGAGCACAGTCGTGCTTCAGTAGAAATTACTGTGTAGTTTACATGTACTGTTGAAAGAAAAAAAAATAAATAAATAAATAAAACCCACACTGGATTCTTTTCCACCAAGCATCAGTAAAGAGAACTCCACCAAAATAAGTGACTGAAGAGAACTTTAAATCCAGTCTTAAAGTGTGGCTTTACAGCAATATTTATTAACATCAGCCTTCATATTAAAAGAGGTCTACATTTCTGTGAGAACAAACAAAAACATATTTTAAATTCTTTAAAATCATTGATTGCAAAGAACAGTATGAAAACCTGAACTGACAAATCAAACATCATGAAGTCACATTAAGAAAGTATGACTCAACTTTGGGCATAGCTGCTTTAAAAAAAAAATAAAAAAAGGACACTGGGTTTTTGAAAGCCAAGGGCCAATCAGAAAGGTCCACCAACCTCACCGACACCCGCACTCATTCACCACCATGTCCTGGTAATGTCGCAGCACCACGTTGTCGTTGTTGTCGTAGTAGAGCATGGAGATTGGAGAGAGGCGGATGGGGACGCAGCCGGGTTGTGGCGTGCCGTGTGGGTCCAGGGAGTGCACCAGGGTCTGCAGGATGGCGTGGTTGGTGCCGTTCAGACTCTCGCTGAGCGGGAACGGGCACTCGCCGTGGCAGTAGTTGGCCATGTAGCCCAGTGGGGCGATGATCCAGTCCTGCCAGCCCACATCTCTGAAGTCAATGTAGAGGCGGCGGGCCTTGCACACTCTGCTGGGTGTCACCGGGAGGTGGACGGCGCTTCTTCGCTGTCTGGAGCGACACTGGTGGGGGTTGAGGGACACGGCCACCAGTGAGGCCTGGATCAGTGGCAGGGTGAAGGTTAATTCCAGTGGTAAGGAGTTCCCAGGGTGAAAAGGAAGAAGGTCTTCTGGACCTGTGCTAAGAGGTAGCAGCTCTAAAAGTAAACCATAGTTGCGTCCCGGTTTGCGCCAGCTCTCCGACAGCGAGGTGAGGTCCATGGTGATGGAGGTGGGCTCAGGCTGCAGCTGGACTGACTGGGACAGCAGGAGTCTGCGGTTGGCGTGGGGATTGGCTCCCCTCAGCGTGGCTCTAATCACTTTATACAGAGACACGCTGAGGGCCCGGGGGCCCTGCAGGAGGTCTGCAGAGCTGAAGGGCTTCCAGTGGAACTTGATTTCCAGCTGAGCCAGAGACAGCAGCTCCACAGGCTGCAGGACGGACATGTTGAAGAAAAGCTGCTTCTCCAGACAGGCCTGACAGCTGCTGCTCCAGCCAGACACCAGCCTGCCTGCAACACACCAGCAGGGAGAGGAGAATTTTAACTGGGACATTAACGTTTGGCAGGGGTTCATCTGTTTTTTTTGTTTTTTTTTTTATTTAAGTGGAGACGGGAAGCATGATAATCTAAATCAGGGAGGAGAATAATTTGTCATGACCAATTACTTCTCTCTCAAACACACAGTGGTTGAACTCACTGCATTTTTAGCCATGAGCACATTTGCTGTTTTAAAAGAAATTCTGACAAGAATAAATTACACTGATGTGCTGTTATTATTTGCTCTGCCATGTCAGTGAATAACACTTTGATCAATAAATAGCCTAAAAGTGTGTTCTCTTTCTCTCATACCTGTGTGCAAATCTTGGCTGAACTTGCTTTTTTATGAACAAGGATGTGCCCAGCTTTGCAGAAAAGCACAGTACAGAACCACAGCACACAATAAGGCAGGTTAAATTTTTTTTAACAGTTAAAACATTTGTTTATTTAAATTGATTTGAAAATGTGCCACTTGTGCTAGTCCCAAAACCTTTGAATGTTATTGGCCAAATGGAAAGGAATATTTGTGGTAGGCTACATGAGAATGATGAAGTCTGTCCAAAACTCCTCAAATAAATTTACTATTTTCTATCCACTTTACTTCTTCACACTATAGTATGCAACCAGATGTACCAGGGTTGTCAACAGTTCTTAAAGCGGTTGGTGCTAGTGCAGTTTCACACATACTACTATTCAACCAAAGTTGAATATGTTTGATGTACTAGATTTTTATTTATTTATGTGGAATAGGAAACAACATTTTAGGTGATGTTTAAGTCTGGTTTTAGCTAAATACATTAATTACATTTATCATTTAAAGATGAATCGTGCAAAAAAACAAAAACAAAAAAAAAAAACAGCATCTTAAGTAGGCTATAATTTTAATTTGAGTAACTTGTACTGTTAATCAGGGAAAGTAATACACTGGGGATTGCACAACCAGATTTGATTGAGTAACTGTAATTGATTTAAAAAAAAAAAAAAAAATCAGAATTCACATTTGATGTGTTACCATCATTTTATATGCAGTCTATGGTTACCATCTGTGTGTTGAGGTCATGCAGAAGCAACTCAATTTCACAGGACTTGTCTAGTTGCTGGGTTTATGAGCATATTGGGTTTTTACACCATCAACATTTTACACTACCATACAATATGATGCCTCTCTCTGCCTACCTTGGTCTTGCACGTATCGGATGATGTTGCCGCGGACTCCGTACTCTGACACCGTGCAGGGGTCGCTCTCCTGGGCCTGGATGTTCTCTGACCTCCGGAACATCCTCCAGAGCGCGGAGGGGACGTGGCGCCGGGACTGGTGGCTCCCTGCGGCTCGATGTCGCCCGGAGAGCCCCAGGGAGCTGAGGAAGAGTCGCTCCCGGCTCTTCATCTCCTCCACATGGGAGAGAGCACACACAACACCGAGGGAACACACCACTAAAAGCAGCAGAGGACTCAAGTCTTGCATCGTTTTATTGAGCTCAGCTCTGCCGGTTCCTCACCTGTAACGTTGCTCCCGACGTTTCTTTTAACCTGTGAAACCTCCCGGTGTGCAGCTGCATAATTATGTTAATGAGAAGCAGGCAATCAGGCCGGAGATAAGGTGAGGGGGCAGGAACACATAGGCCCTGAGATCAGATAGGCGCTATATATATATATATTATATATATTCGTGGTTACTAAGTATAATCTAAAGACCTCGCTGTAAGATAAGACAACTGTCTAAAGTCAGGCGAAACAAACATCATTAGGACCACATAAGTACACCAGAAGGTCTGTCCCAAGTTTCTCCTCTTTTTCACCTGCGTTTTACGCAGAAGCTATCTAAATGAATTTGTTTCACCACTCACTGCACAAACACTGCTCAGAAATTACTACACTTTATGTAGGATACATGCACAGTAGTAATGTGCCACAACTCGTCTACCTGGTGTATACAGTACACCCATGTAAGATGAGGAGATTGTAGCTGTGGATACACAAACCAAACTGAAAAACAGAAAAAGGGCTAAACTGAGCAGGTCTGCTCCAGCAGTGACTTTTTTACACCATCTACTGTCCATTTTAGGTACTTCCTTAATGTAATTCTACATATCTTGTAATCTTGAGACTGCTTGGAGGGTCCTCACCCCAGTGTTGGAAGCAACAGATTTTAGTATCAAGCTCATTGTTGGCAAGTCAGTGTTCCCAAACCTCTAAGCTGATTTTTTTTTTTGCCCGACTCCTACTTATGCCACACAAATTTGCAGTTACACTCTATGGCCAACAGTTTAAAACCCCTGTCCAAGATGGGGTATACAATTCTAATGCAATACACGTCTTTTTGTCAAATACAGCACATATCTCCTCCTGTGTTTGTACACTGCCCTGGCTCTGTAAATGGAAAACTAAAGAAAAAGTGTCTGGGACTGAGCCACACCACACTATTCCAGTTGTAATTAGTGCGTCAGGTAACTTAAAATGCCTTGCTCATTATAGCAGCAGATTAATGCTCATCTTCCAGCTAACATGCTGTTATAAACACCATTCATCAGTCAGTTCCAATGATTTTTTAATATAGCTGGCAATCAAAGATGATTTTGATTTGAATCATTATGTACAGATTACTATGTACAGTGGTCAAAGAAGAGCAGGAGGCTGTAATTACACTGTATGTGCGAGCCGGGGGGAATAAAGAAGGGGGGGGGGGGGGGGCAGCTGACATTCATCCTTTCAAATAAATGAATAAATAAATCCAATAAATGACTTATTTCCTTCATCTATTCAACACCTAATGGTACGCGTGCATAGCTTGGACACGGATTTGGCGACACACACACACACACACGCACAGAATAAATATGCACACACTGTAGATGAACAATCCACTGATAGGTCAGACAACAGATGATGCATGATGCTGGCTGACCCTTATTTAAAAGTCTCACCTGATCTCACACGCTCGTACAGACACTAAACACAGACCCTCACACACAGACCCACACACACACACACACACACACACACACACAGCTAGACTCAGTCTGAGCCTCTCAGGTCATCAATGGTTCTAGATTTGAGAATTTTGTGCTGATGTTTGATTCGAGTCAAAAGGAATAAGTCACTGTTTTTTGTCTCACTGCATTTTTGATAGATATATCCATAATCACCAAATATGTTTCTTTCCTGCAGGCACAAACACTATTGTCTTTACTGTAAACTTGTGATTAAACTGATTCAAAATATAGAACAGTAATGGACATTTCCAATATGTTACCTCTAAGGACTTATTACCAGGGGACCGGGGGGCAACATTATTTAGATGTTCCAGTGCTTTATCGAAACAAAACCTCATTACAGGATGGATATATCTCCAAAGACGCATTAAAGTACCTGCCTGGTTTTGACTTTCTTATATATTATTTTTCATGAAAACAAGCAGCTTATTTTAGCAACTTCAATTTAAACATCAAGGCAAAAGTCTCAAACGTAAATACGAGGACTACTTGAGAGGCACAGGCACGTCCAGCTGGACACACTCAGTCATAGTTACAGTACTTGAGTAGCTGATCGAGGCCTACACACATCTAGGGCTTTGGTGCATCATGGGACAATCAGGACTGTGATTCTTCAGTTCGAAGGAGCATGACAGGCGCCGATCTGATTGATCAGTCCATATATATTTATATATTTATAACTATAAATCCATCCAGTGAGCTATGTACAAAGTATGGCAAAGAAATTTTTTTTATTTAAATTGTATCAGCAGATGTCATTGGCTCTTCACTGCGTCTAGTCTGAAATGTCTCCAGTGATGTGAACGTTTCATGCTTAGGGGTGAGTCTATACCGGCAACCTGCAGAGGTCTACGACATGGACTCATTAATCCGATCGGCCCCAGAGAAAAAGCTCAGCGGGGTCCATCCAGGGCCTGGGTTCAGTTCTCTAAGAAGGGGGCAGGCGGTCTCGCCACCAGGGTCATGTAACGTTGACCTCCATAATGTGGTCGTCAGTGGAGGGCAGCACTAGGACCTGCCGCGTATGACTGTGGTTGAACACCTGTCCGGGGCAGAAGGGCTCCAGACGCGGCATTGCCAAGCCCTTCTGCTGCTGGTCGCCGCTGCCCACAGAGTGCACGCTGCCCCGGCTGCGGATGCTCGCCGTGTCCCCCTGGTCGTCCAGCGTCTTGTCCAGCAGGGACAGGCTGTCGTTCTCCACACAGCTGTCTGAGGATGGCAAGAAACAAACTAAGATGATCAACCATTTGCTATAATGAAAATATAATTCTGTTGTTTTTCATTTTTAGTTTTACATCCTGGCTCTTTCTAGATTTGGCCATTAACGAAGCGGAGTAACTGGCTTATTCAGGTAACTTCGGGAGTAACTTTGTTACGTCGGGTGTAACTTCCCAGTTAACCCGTACTAAGGTGGATAGGTGTTACCCGAGGTCTGTTGCCACGGCAATTTACGCTGCATCTCTAAACCGCTCCGCGCAGGTTTTGTTCGTGATTATCACGAGGTTACCCTGCACATGGACTACACACCACATCTGTACTCCGTGTTAACAATGAGAAGTAGGATATTATAACACACCACTTAATAAAATATGTTTAGATTTCTTCCTGATTTGTTCCACTGCGGTTGAAATGACAACAGCATAACGTTCACACAGCGAACCCTGCAGCCTCAGGGGAGTTTAGAGAGGAATCTTAATTAATTAATGGGATAGTTTCTTAGATGTAGCCCATCTGTAGTCTATAATTGAATTATCCTAAGTGTTTTCACATATTTAGATAGATTATTTTACGTGTCCAAAAAATAGGGAGCCAGGGTCGGGGTTAATAACCGAGAAAAAAAAAATTCCTAGATAAAAGTGTGAAATTTACAAGAAGAAAAATTGGAAATTCCCTGAAATTAATGTCATAAAAAAAATCACTCTGGTGTTTTCTTCTGAATACGCCGAATCCAAGGCAAAGTCTCTAAGGTGCATGATAGTGATTGTGAGCTAAACTCAGGAGTATTTCCTCAAGGCTAAATCCAATTGCAAAGTTTAATATAACTTTCCAATGCATGCGTAATACACGGCGTGTGTGTGATGTTGCAGCCTTGCAAAGTGAAGTTTCTCTCATAAATGTGTGACTATAATATCAGAGAATATTCAAGTTTTTTACTTGTAGATTCATCTTGGAAATTAAATTCTGTCTCGGATTATTACCCCTCTCCGCTTGCTCCTTTTTTCCTATTACAATGGACCTTATGTGCAGTTGTACCTTTACATCTTAATCATATTACACAGGAAGAGCCCATAAAATACATAGAGATTTCAACTACAATAACAACACTGTGAAGATAATTAGGCTACAAATTTACGCAATGCGATGCCAAAAAGCCTCCCTGGCTTTGTCGGCCGCCACGATATTAGATTTAGCTGTTAACGTGCGTCTTTACATTCATAATTTCCTGATACTACCAATGTGCATTCCTCTGGAGAAATACGGAGCATGCGCCGTTGCGAAAAAAACTCTGCCTGCACGGCCGAACACGCCCCTTTTATGCGAACGCGCACCAACTCCAATTAAGTTAATACCGGGTAACACGGACTCAACTAACCAACATCTTATCCACCTTCGTAGTACCGTTGAACTCCAGTGTAGGCGGTCAGAGTTTGTCAACCCTGAGTTTGCCTGATAACCCCGAGTTAACTCTGAGTAGGTTGAACTCCCTTCGTAGTACAAGCTGCAGGTCTCACCAGGGTCTGGTTGAATGGCCACAGCTGCGGTGTGAGGCAGGTACTTCAGCACTTTGATCTTGGGGAAGGGCAGGTGTCCCGCAAAGAGAGGCATCACCTCGATCTGCACCTTGTGGGTGGCGTCGGCCGTCATAGGCATCACGACCAGCCCTGAGCTCTTCCCGCACACCGCCCAGTTGCTGCTGCTGTCAGCCACTGTGGACGCACACAGACTGACACATGAGCTGAGGTCACAGAGAACTGATTCTGTTCAAGAGTTTGACACAATTCTACACAACAATAGCCTATCAATATTGTTTTTCATTTAACTGCTAAATATTTAGTCTATTAAATGTCAGATACAATGAAAGACTGAAATAAGAACTAAGGGCTTATCAAAAGAAATCAAACACGTGGGCGAAGCTAAACTTACAAATGTTGGGCTTCTTCATTGGAAAATTTGTTTAAACAGGTTTTTAGGCTTTTTTGTCTCAAAATGGTAAAGTATGTGGTTCACACAATAATCATTACATCTGTATCACAAATTACAAGAGCTTAAAGTGATGTTTTGCAGATAATCTTTTTATTCACAAAACACTAACATTTTCCTGGATAAAAGACCAATTAATATTTTGTTTTTCAGTGCCACTATAATCTCCATTCCCTCCGCTTTTAATTATTTTATTAATATATTAATATTAATTAATCTCAGATTTTGTTTATCCGTCTTTTTCGAAAAAACTCGGATGATAAGTCGTTCTCCAGACATACCTTCATACATGAGTTTGGTGGTTTTGAGGCCATCGGTGTCGGTCTTGCTGTCCTCTCCCATCTCTCCCTCTGCAGGCTCAGTCAGCCGTGTTATACACACCTCCAGCCCACAGAGGAGACCAGAGCGGCAGTGCTGCTCGCCAGCAGGAGGTGAGATCTCAGCTCTCACGCTGTACAATGTCTGACAACATCAAACAGTGGTGGGAAACTCTCTTAAAGTTGTATGAGTGCTTAGATAATCTACAACTCACAATTATAAGTATATGCATGTTTTCATACATTATCTTTATCATACCATTTGTAACATTAACCAGTTTCTCCTGCACAACATAACATGAACAGCTGTGCCTTGCTAAAGAGATGTTTTATTTGCCTGTCTAGATGTATCAAAAGATCTATATGATTAAGCTGCTGACAACACAATTGCAGCTTCATTTATCAAAGGAACAAAATAAATGTTGAAGTGGACTTACAGTGACTCTCTCGAGCTGGAACTGGTAGTGGAAGGGTTTGAAGGCAGAGATGTCTTGCTTGAGAGGAGAGAAGTTGGCAGAGAAAACACACTGGAGACAGGAGGGCAGTCGTCCTTCCACCGCACCTCCCACAAGCAGAACAAGCTGTGCTTACTGCACAAACTATATATGCACACAAAAGACATACCATTCATAAATATAATAATGGTTTAAACACATAGACATATATTGTGAGCCAGTGTCCTCACTCGTGTATCATTTGAATATGCTGTTTATATGACAAACGTGGCTCCGTCCACATTAATGTTTTCAGATTGTTTAAAAAAAAATAAAAAATACCCAAACTTTAACCGAAGCAATTGATCTACTGTAAAACCCCTTCCTCCTGTTTCTTACAAAATGTAGATATAGAACTGCCATCACATTGTAAAGAGTATGGCTGATTAGATACTTTTACTCTGCTTGGTATTTGTCAATTCTGGAGGCATCCTGATGAGTTGGCCACTTTAAGATCCCACTGGTTAGCCGAGCTCTTCACCCTCTCCCTCTGCTAAGGAAAACTCACTTTGGTTGCTTGTAAACATTCCTTATTTCTGTAACTACCCAGAGTTGCAACATACAGTAGATCAACTGGTAAATCAAGAGCCTGATCTTCAGGCTCAGCTTCCTTTCGGTGGAAGGCTGAAACTAAGGGAAATAAGATGCTATTTCATATGTATACTAATAATAATATATAATATCATATAATAATATTTCCCCATATTAACCATAAATATTATTAAATGTATGATTTTTACAAACACTAAACCATTTTTTTTCAAATACTGGAAGCAATCGAGTGAGTTTCTGTATTTATTTATTTCAGCTCACCTGTTGTGTTTTAGTGTTGAGGGACTGCAACTCCAGTGATGCATGCTGCTTCTCTGTCAGCTTCACTTCAGCCAGCGTGAAGTTCACATCTGACACATTTTGCACACACACCTGGATGTACTTCCTGTAGGGTCAAGTCAAACGTTGCAGGTCAGACATGTATAAGGGAGTTAGGGGGTTGGGGAATGCAATGGTTAATATTAAATAATGTAACTAAAGGTTATTTATTTTGAGGACTGTATGTGGAAATGTGCACATTTCCTAAAGGCTCCCACGGATGAAAAAGTTGGTTCAACAAAACAAAATGGCCACATCTTGTGAACACGGTTAGGTAAGACTTTCAGTGGCGTCATTTTTGAGTTTCACTTTCATATTTTTCTTACTATGATGAGATCACAAAATTTAACTTTAAATGTAAATGAGATTTTTTTTTTATGTGATAGGAATTTCTATGAGAACGGAGGCTCACCTGCTACCAGCAGAAAGCAGTGAGTGTTTGGTCTTGAAGGGGATGTAGAAGGTGAGGGCAAGCAGCGTGGAGTAGATCGACCATGGACAGTCGATGGACATCTGTGGACATACACCAGTGAGAGTTCACTATCAAAGGTCTTTAAGTATCATGTGACAAAACAATACCCGAAAGCCCTTCTTCAAATGTCTTGTTTTGTCCCACCAACAGTTCCAAACCCAAAAATATTCAATTTACTCTAATGTAAAATCCTTATAATCGAGAACCTAATCCTTATAATCGAGAATCACATTTTTTGCATTTTTGCTTGAACAATTACTTAAACAATGAACTGATTATTAAAATAATTAGCAATTCATTTTCTGTCTGACTAATCAACTAATGTCGCGGCTTTAAAAATGTACAATTTACATTTTCAACTACAAATCCTAGTTGAGCAGCGCCAACAGAAATGGGACATGCCTCCATCAGTATTTCCTCCACATAAGCTGCAACTCTCACTCTTTGAAAAGTGTATGTTTTTAGAAGGCCTCACCCTCTGGTCGACGGCGGTCATGGGCGTGTCTGGGTGACTGTAGCTGCGCGGTCGGTGGCGAACCTCCCCGTTGGTCAGCCTCTCATTGGCGGGCCGGTCGGACCCAGACGGGATGATACACAGAACCTCCAGCTGGAACTCCAGAGTGTGGTATGGAGGGGTGGGGGGCAAGCTGATGCTGGTCACTTTCTCAGACGACTGGATGGACAGGACGCTTTCACCCACCAACTCTGAACACAGGACAGGGACAGAAAAGTAGGCGTGAGAACATGAAAGCTGTATATTTGTAAGTCACTGTGTAAGTATGCATGCGGTGCTCCGACTTTTTCAGTCCTGATACCGATACCAATACCAGGGCTTTCAGTATCGGCCAATGGCGAGTGCCGTCCCCATACTGGTGTAAAATTAATAAGCTACATGTGTTATATTTTGCAGTGCTACTTGACACAACACTGGCTTTTCAGATATGGCAAACTGCTGATGCATCGCGTAGTACACACGTTATTGAGTTGAATCCAGCTTTTTGAGTCAGTATCGGGCCGATATCTAATATCGGATGCATGCAACCCTATTAATAGGCACGCAAATACCTGGTTGTGGTCAGGTTTTTATAAACATATACATAAGAAGCATGGCTTGATTAAGAGAAAAACAGCTGGGAAAGGTAGATTTATGGTGAAGAAATTTTTATTGCCATGTCAGTGTACAACCAGATTTCGAACATGGTTTTTACACATGGTCACGTGCAGAACCAAGCCTTCAGATAGGGAAAGAACGATAGCGGAGAGATGACTTGTCAGGAAAGCCCAAAACACTATACTAAAAAAAACTAGCAAGATAAATTTAATTTTAGGTGTCAAAGATAATCCCTTAAAATATTTGAATCCTCTTTACTTCAATGCAATTGGTTAAATTTAAGCCTTTAAAATGTGTACCGACCTGCAGCAGGGTTAGTGATGCGGGCGGTGCAGCTGGCGGAGGGCAGGATGGGCATGGTGTCTGTGTTGCTGAGCTGCAAGGCATCTCCTTTCTTCACAGCGTAGTGACCCGTCAACAGAGTGAACTTCACCATCTGAGGCAGCCCAGCCAACAGTGGCTCTGAAAAGACAAACACAGCCACAGTGAGCACAACCACACCACCAGGCTGTACTGTTTATATATAATTATAAATGTCTGATGCAAGCTCAGGTGAAACTTGATTTCATAAATATTCACTGTGCTCAGTAATATGTAGAAGCACAATTTATCACTGTCATTAAAACCAGACATTTTTCAAATCTAAATCTATTGCTAAATAGAATGACAGTAGGTTGTGTATTAATCAGTAGGTAAAATACCTCCTGAACTACCCCAATACTAAAATTCATGCATGATGCAGAAAGTTGGAACTGTAGTCACAAATCAGAGAAGCATCAAATATCACATTATTTACCCTCACAGCTTTTGCAAGTGATATCACAAACAATTAAATGACAGCTGATCGAGATTCAGCCCTGCATAATTATGTAAAATACAGAACGCAAGCCACTGAGGCTTTCACAGAAAAGAAAGAGCTGGTACATGAGCTTAACTAACTTATTCTGGTAAACCGAAGAAGCTTCGGGGCTTGTGTGTCATGTTTTGGTTTATTTAATAAAGAAATCTACGAGCGCAGCTTCTAATGTAAGCATTGCAAGTGATTTATAATAACACATTTTTAGAATGTCTAATTGTCAAGAGAAATCAATGTGGTTGAGTAAAAATGTGTCATTTTAGTGTTTCATGAAATTAACTTCACAATGTACAAGCTGGAAAATTGCAACCAATACCACAACCTCAGATTTATTCAAAAATCTGACCTGAGAGAGGCTCCACAGTGAGTTGGGGCTCCTGAGAATACACTTCATACTGGACCGATGGGTAGATATGAGGCAGCACAAACTGCACCTGACCCACCGTGGCGTACAGCTGACGCAACGTGTAAGTACCTGGTTGTCCACTCTACAGAGAAAAAAAAAAGATGGAAAGCAAGAAAATAAGAGGTGAGTTTTATGAACTGAGCAAAGGGTTGAGAGAGAGGGAGAGTGACAAACATGTAATAAAAACTATCAACAT
>NW_024043175.1:0-23010 GCF_014851395.1 Micropterus salmoides | reverse complement strand
AGATAGAGGAACATTAGCTGGCCCATGCAGGATTTTCTTTTAATAGCTTTCTTCGGTATCGAGCTCAGCTGCCCACAAAGTTTGCATGGTTTATAAACAGTATTTGTTTGTGGTGTTTTGCATGCTGCCTGTCAAATCCCTCACACACAAATGGACACCAACACACACTGGGATGCGCAATGGAAGATGTGAGCTTTTTCAAAGAATGAATGCGTTTTATAATTTTCCATTTTCCCACATGAAAAGACTATCCAAACAGAAAAGTGATAAGTATGCACTGTATGTTTATCCAGAGAGTCTTCATCATAACATGAGTATCCATGGCAATGTTGTCAACCAATTAACTATGTACAAATGTCTGCGCTTTCCAAAGACACCCATGTATATCCAGATGAGATGATTTCCTATTGACCAATTCAGTTAAATAAACAATTAAAAGATATGGATAATGTGATAAGTGTATTGTCGCAAAGCGGAACACAGCCTGTTTTTAATAAGTGATAAAAAAATGTTGATGTTTTGCAAATACATGGTTTTCACAGCAGGACAGTGACAAATGTATCTTGTATGGTTTTGCACTGATTTGTTGTTCTGCATAAATAGCCCAACAAGCCAAACAAACAAAAATGAATATGTATTTGTCAAGAATATGTTTGAATCATAGCCTAGCCTTTGTTGTGTAAAAACAGTTAATATCCAGATGTGCTTATATAACAGTTTGGGAATAGGAACACATTTTCTTTGCCTAAAAAAAGCTGGAAATGCAAACTAAGCGTGGGAAAAGAAAAGTCCCTATCGTCCTCGCTTGCTCTGTGTTACTTGTTGTTCCGCTGTCTCGCCACTAGATGTCCTCACAACATTGACCGCATGCCTCCCACTCTCACACCTGAGCGATCCCTGCCTCTTCCAGGTGGGAGCTGCAGGTCGACGGCGACGCGACTTCCCTTCATTTCCCCCTCTTCGGTCCGCTGGAGCGTCCGCAGACGAACAGCACCGACAGGGCAGGAGTCCGTTTTGCTGCCATCCAGCAAATCTGAGTCCGCGCGGGTACATAAACAGATCCACACTCCAGTCGCTTCCTCAAGTGATTTTCACGGAAATGGTTCACCTGAAGTTTTCCTTCGGACGGTGAAAGTTTTGGAGTTGGAGAGGAAGAACGCAGCCGGGAGACGCTTCAAATGGAGAGAGGGTGAATCCACCCATCTGGATCAGAAAAGTTCAACAAGGTATGATGAACAGCTGCTTTTCTTTATCAAGTTCTATAAGTTTTAACAGAAACGTGTAGGCTAGTTGTGTCTTTTGCCAGTTTCTCTTAAAAAGCCTCATAAACTTTGCTTTGGCATGATCAAGTAATGGAATATATTAGTTTCGCATTATTTCCTAAAATTACAGTACAATGACACCATGATGAATGACTGAATAAACCTTTATGGATGTACAGAAAATACATTTTAGGGAAAGATGTTGCATCATGTTGTCTGATTAGGCTATTCTACACCTGTTGCTTTAATGTAAAATAATAATAATAAAAAGGTCAGCAATAAAAATAAAGACTATAGTCAAAAGTATTGTAATGTGTAATCAGATAAAGTGAGGTGCAAATTAATGCGAGAGATCCAGCTTGAGTATAGGCATGCATGGAAAACTAGGTGTGGGAGATTTGTTTAGCTTGGCCTTGATGGATCCTTAGCAGAGGTAATTTAGACCTGTAGTGCTTCCCTCAGCTATGGAACGCATGACAACGAAGACTATTGTGTTATTTCCTGTCACTGTCTCAGCAGCAAATTGAGACTGCTTGACAGCATGGTGCTGTGACACTTGGTTTCATTTAAGCCCGGCCATGACAGTCCATGTGCAGCAGTTCATAATGCTCTTATATAGATCCACTGTTTGTTGATTAACCTGACAGAGATAATGGGACCACCTCAGGCCCTCTCCTGGACTTTGGACTGGAAGCGAGCTCCAAATCCAAACTTTTCTGAAAACTCTGCAGAACTTCCAGCAATCAAGGGTTGGCCCCTGTTTTTTTGTTGTTTTTTTTTAGCTCCATTGCTTCAACTTTACCTCTTGTAAGGTGAGGCTGAGACAGAGCCATTTGTTTAGAAAGGGTGTGTCGTGCTTACTGGTGCTCCTTCTGCGCCAGCCTGCCATGCCAGGGCTTGTACCCATGGAGATTACAGTTGTGTTATGTAAGCACTAGAGGTACAGCGGAGAATGGTGAAATACCTGAGATTGAGAGCAAGATCAAGACAGACATCAAAGCAGAGACTGGATGATGGCAGTGAGAGAGGAGGGGTGGGACAGGATAACACATTCACTAGAAAGAAAGACTAAGTGTGTGTTCTGTATTTGGGATGGTGCAGCCAGGTAGGGTCAACTTCAACTTGATTACTGTGTTCACTCAAATTTGTCAGTGACGAAGCTGCCAGGGATGGGGAAAGCTATTGGTTAAGAGACGGCAACAGGAGGAACAGTTGGTGTTGTAATGGACAAAGACACAAGACGATGTGTGTGAATGTGTGTGTGTGTGTGTGTGTGTGTGTGTGTGTGTGTGTGTGTGTGATGCGATGCAGGCCTGTAGTGAGAGGACACTCCTTCCTGATGAGTAGGACACAGTGTGCTGTTAATCAGAAGGAATAGCTGATCAGCATTTCATCAGTGACTCCTCATCAACACTTGTGAAAGATTTAATCAATAGCCGTTACGGGGCGTTAAGGCATGACTCACATCCTTTCATTTCTTGCCTTTCTGAAAGTTTATACAAGTTCTGGTCCAAATGGAGACTTTTTTTTTAATTCCCACACTACATTTTTCTTTGACTGCTGTCCACTCTGGCAACTGTCAGACTGAGTTAACCCCAGATTGAAAGGATTTAAAAGCAGCTACAGAGTTTTTGTTTTGACTGGGGCAGAGCAGAGTCACAAAGATGCCAGGATTTATTTTTAAACCCCAAGTGTCCAGCTGTGTTTGCCTACGCTGCGAACTGGTCACTGCTGCTGCTGCACAACACTTTCTTTTTCACCCCTGACTGACCTGTCAGTTCAGGGGTCTTAAGCTCCACAGAGGCTGCAGTCCAGACTAAGACCCCAGGCAACCCCTGGAAGCAAAGCAAACAACACACTTTACAAAGCTCTGCTAGCTGCCACCTCTTGTGCCAAAGAAAAGTCAAATTTCCATCATTTTTCTGTCCTTGTTTTGCAAAAGAAACAAAGAAGGAAACAATGGAAACTATGATTATGGGCATTCAAACAGGAACATTGTGTGAACTGACCACATTTCAATGTAATTTATTTAAAAATGTAATTAAAGACACTTATCAAAATTGACAATTGGACCAAAATCTGTTTGTTAATTTGTATCATAAACCAGGGAAGTGCACTTCTTATGTAATGTACTGTCAACTACAGTATATCAGCATATACGATTTGTCTAATAATCGATTAGTCGACCGAAAATGAATCTGCAGTTATTTTGATAATCATTTAGCCGTTTACGGCATTTTCAAGAAAAAATGCCAAACATGACCTACTAAAAATTTTTTTAGTTCTTGGTGCTTCTTTGTCTTATGTGATAGGAAACAGAATATCTTTGGGTTTTAGACTGATGGTCACATAAAACAAGGAGTTTGAAACCACTTCTTGGACTATGAGGAATTATATTGAGTACTTTGCAGTATTTCTTTGACTTGTTATTGACAAAATGATAAAGTGATTAATCCAGGAAAATATTGGCAGATTATTTGTTAATGAAAATGATCCCTACTTAAGAGCAGTTTAGGTACTGACACACACAGTACATTGAATGCAAATGACTTCAGATCATATTTCAAAACATGTGTCAACTCGGATCACTTACCAGGAAATTGCAATTCTCACCATCGTCAGATTATATCAGCAATTCCAAATATATTTAGAGATTGTCACCTGCATGTGTTAATGTTTTTCATACTTGTTCCACATATTCTGTTAAAGAAAATCTTCCTGTTTTCACAGATAAAAATATTTGTGATTCTCCTCTAAAGGGAATATACAGTGACCAATGATCTCGGCCAGTGAACACAACCTCATGTTATAATGTTATCTCAAAATGACTCTCATGTGCCAGCCATTATAATTTTCTGTCATGGCCTGGTCTCCTAGGCCACTGCGCTGTATGAGGGATGTTTGGCAGGGCAGGCGGGAGAGAGGATGGGAAAACAAGAGCAGGGGATGAGGGACGGAGGAGGAGGTGTGTGTGTGGTGGAGGAGGAGGAGGGGTGAAAGCAGATTTGAAGTGGGTAATTATCAATCTCTCAGGAATGCAGCTGCTGCTCTTACCAGACAAGCTGCTGCATGGCTACAGTGGCCTTGCAGCACGCCAACTTACATTACCCCATCTACAGATCTCTGTATGGTACACACACACACACACACACACACACACACACACACAACATCTATAACCTCACTGAGTTCACTTACATAGCATTTTGGTTTATTTGTGTCATTATTGTCTTACAGCATTGTTGTGTGTATTTTTTATCACTGTCATTACCTACATGGTGTTTTTCTGAAACTGAATCCTTTCTGCAGCAAACAAAGGGACCACATAATGTCAGTTAGGGATTGTCATACAGGCCAAGTCCTTCGTCACTCTATGTTTACTCTGATATGTTTGTGTGGAACCAAACTATAGAAAACTTGTGGCCACCCTGAACCCTGGCTTTTGAGATAAAATGTATTTATATTTCTTGTAATCCTCTCTGTCGATGCAAAAATAAGTCTGCTGTGGAATAGGACAGAGCTCTCCTAAAAAGCTCCCTCAAGTCATTTCACCAACTGTCTCCGGTCTCAAACCTCCTTAAGTTGTGGAATTGCGTTTTTCCAGTTTGTGTCTTGGTGACCTCCTCATCCATTACAGCACTTTCCTGGTGGAGTGTTTGCACATGAGTGTGCAGAGTCGTACCCCAGACATTGTTGCTTAAGTCTGCTCTCCTTTGTTTAATATTGCCCAGAAAGACAGCCAACGCCCTGATTGATGCCTGCAGGTGCTGCACAGCAACACCAGTTGTCACACTGCTCAACACTTACCATTTAGTTACAGAGTCACTTTAAGTGTGGTTTAAAAGCTGGTATTGCCAAAACTGGCTGACTATAAAGCTGGTGATCACATCAGGAAGTCTGGAACAGATCCAAAGCATCCTTCTTTTCCCCCAAAAAGGAGAATATTAACCTTATTAATCTGTCATAGAGCTGCAATGATTGATCAGTAGTATAAGTAGTTGTCAACTATTAAATTAATCAGTTACTATTTTGATAAACAATTAGTTTGAGTATTTACATATGAATGTTTCTGGTTACTTTACTCCTCTATGACAGTCAACTGAATATCTTTGTGCTATAGACAAAACAAGACATTTGAGGACATCATCTTGGGCTTTGGGAAACACTAGTCGACATTTTTCACATTTTCTGACATTTTATCTTTTAAACAAATAATCGATTAATCAAGAAAAAAATCAACAGATTTATGGGCAATGAAAATAATCGTTGCAGCCCCTCTGTCATATCCATCTTGTGGAGACCATCCACAGTCAGCCTGAGCTTAACCTTTCTCACCGTTTGCTAAGTAATGACCTATGGTCATGACATGCAAACCCAGCAGCTCAGGTGTAGAAGTGAATGGCCTCCTGGTTAAACTAAGACAATCCTAACTCAAACAAAGGTGGCTGCCTGCATCACCGCCACTCCCTCTCGGCTTTGCCTTATCCCCATGAGGCACTAGAGTCTGCTCCGTCAGCTTCCCTGTGTGACTCAATGCAGTCAGAGTTACAGTTCCTGAAGACCCCTCCCCTTCCCCCACCACTGCTTGCGAAATTCACATATTTGCTGAAGTTGATAAGGGTGTGATTACACTTGAGCATAAAATCAGTATTGTGAGTTTACCATAGGTTTTGTTACGCACAGAGTTTTTTTTAAGGTAGCTCAACTCTGAATTTGGATCAACTAGCGTTTTACCCTACTTGTTATCAAATGTTTGAACCTAATTCTTTACCACATGGGTGCGGTTTTGACACAAAAAACAATGCAATGGGTGTCATAAAAATATTCACAATCAAACAGTAGGCAATTATTTCAAAGTCAGTGTTGTGGAGTAAATCCCTCCTTAAGAAGTAGGGCTCAGTGTAAGATGGCGATATTTGGTCCATTCATGGATTTAGGTTTGGATTTACTGTAAGCTATGCTGCTGTTCTTTGCTTTAGGCAATGTAGGTGTCAGTGCTTTGCTTTGCTTTAACTCTGTTTAGCTGTCTGCGTAATGGTAGAGAGGGGACATACATTTGCTCGGACATATAGTTGTCAAAAGTACACAATCAATACACATCATCATTTCCCAATATGGTGAGACTGTAAACTATTATCAACCCAATTTACTTCATGCTGATAGGTACACATCCCTCTCAATGTCAGGTATTGACACACTGGGTTGAGGTTGGATGTGTTTGAGCAGTACCTCCTATCCAATGTGAAAGCCTGGCGTCTTTTGTAGAGGATAAGTAAACAGCAGGTTGGAACACATGCCTGCTCCGGCAGGACTGGGGCTGGGCTGGAAATCCACAGTGAGTTTAGTCTGTGTGAGAGAGAGACGGAGAGAGATCATGCAACATTTTCTTCTAAATCAGCTTAGGGTATATGACTTGGACATAGTCTTTATGATAATATGATACACCCTGATGTGATATAGTGTAGGCAATGCTGGTGGAGGTTTAGCTACATTTGTGCAACACACTATAAAAAAAAGATTTGAAGTTCTTCTTTTGTGCCTATAGTTTGTGTATCAACTTTTATGAATTGAGAGGTGTGGTTAAGGGTTAAGTTTGATTGCTGGTACAATAAAGCAACTCTGTAATTATGTCGGCAATGGTGCTTTGGCTTTGAAGAAAGATTGCGAGTCTGAAGCTTATTTGTTAGAGAGAGGATTGGGACAGTAGCTTTTCAGCTAGATAAACCAAATAAATGTAACATTTTCTTTAGGCAACGAAAGTAGACGTCATCAAACAAACATATATTTAGAGAAATGACAATTTTAAATGACACTCCACTGTGTGCGTCACCTCATTACATTTGTTTGCAAAACTGAAAATTGAAGGTTGTCATGCGTAACCACAGCAATGGTGGCATGAGTCAACTCTTTGTGACCGGACTCCACAGACAGCGGTCTGCCGGGTGGTCCTCCATGTCCCAGAGTTCTTAGCATTACTCTGGTCCCCTTGTAATGGAAATAATATGAGGAGTTGTTGCACTCCCAGCAGCCCATGTGGGCTATAAATGAATGAACCACCCCCCTCTTTGTCCAAGAGTGGCGTCTGATTCTTGGCGACTGTAGCCAATACAGATGCACAGATCTTAGTCATGCCCAAATGACTGTAATTTGGAGCAAGAGAAACACAGGGCTTAGTGCAGGGAGAGGCCCAGTACTTTTCTCCAGAGAAGATGGATGCTCTTTCTTGTTATTGGCCTTTCACTACAACTCACTCCTTATGTCCACTCCATACACACTGTTCCACTTCAAATGTGCTGCACTGAATAACAAGTTCACCTTGGCTACATTAAGATAACAGATTGCGTCAAAAACGCCCACATATGTATAAAGTTTAGAAAAGCATTCAAGTACTTCAAGTAGGACTACTCATCTTAAGCCTCTCATATGCGACATACTCCTGTCATGAGTGTGGAGTGTTCAACCTCTCAAACCAGATTTAACTCACACTCACACCACCGGCATTGTTGAGACTAATATTTCAACAACCAGCATGCAATTTGGTACATACATTCATGGTTCCAGAGGATAAACCCTAATCTCTTTGGTGACTTTTCCTCTATCGCCATTATCACATCCAATACTTTGGTTTAAGACCAAATACCTGCCAAACTATTGAAGTTTTATATGAAGTGCTAATAAGCAAATGTTAGCATGCTAACGTGTTAACTTAAAACAGTGAACAGGGTAAACATTATACCTGCTGTCAGTGCCAAATGCATATCGCAGCAAGATCCGTTCTGCACATGCGCAAAAGTGGTTCTGTCATAACGTGACCACGGGGACGGGGGCATTTTTGGTTTGGTATGTCATTAAAAAATATAATGTTATTATATATTAAATAAAAAAGGGGGACAATTTCGGTTTTATAATATGTCAAATATAACTCTTCTGAATGAAATCAAGTCATTCTGAGGTCAAGTCATTTCAATCAATGAGTCACTTTCTGGCAAGTGGAATACTGCATTACATGAGTTGTACTGGCCATTGAAAGGTATTTCAACAAGTAAAAGGACTGGATTGGTTGGTACACAGCAAGTTAAATTATGTAGAGTCATAAGGATAATTGCAAAAGAGATCTTGTCTTTATTTTATATATAACTAAGCAGTAAGTCATGTTGATTATTGGCTTCATTTTGTTTTCCAAATAGCCTATAAACAAGGACATTAGACATAGGCCTACCAAACACATATTCCATTGGTAACAACAAGCTTCTATTATTGCCTATGATCACGTAGGCTAAATGTCATGCCTGGTTACACTACAAACACTTATTTGACCACAACTGGGATTATTCTGTTAAAGGGACTATATGTAAGTTTTTTCAATGAAATGAATCAAATTTTCATTGCCTTATTGTCAGTGGGCTCAAAACTCACTTAGAAATGAAGCACACGCATGTTTTCTCCGTTGCTCGCATCAGCCACTATTCTGCTTTTAATGTGAGGACTCCGGGTCAGATTCAGCCCTGTGCGCACTCCCGAGCCTCTCTCTGACTATAGCGACAACACGGCAGCTAACGACATGCAGTCCACTAACACCATAAAACAACAGGCTCACAGCAAAACACAGGCTCCACGGAAGGATACAAACAACAATAAATGTTTATGTGCTGAAGCCCATCAGACCAAACAGGTTCAGATGATGTCAAGTAAAAACAAAGTGAGCATTAGTAAAGCTGGAGAAGCACAGAGAAATCACGTTAGCCCGCCAGCTAACGCCGAGCAGTTGCTAATAATATCCGGTGCAAAGTTATATCGTTTTCCACATTACTTCACCAACTAACGCGACCCAACGTTAGCATAGTGATGCAGCCAGGAGCAGGCAGCTAACGCTACAGTAGCTCAGACCTGCCGCTGTTTGCTTCGTAACGTTCAGTTTAGGTTTATTGTGGTTTTACCAATACTCAGGTACACGTACAGGTACCAGGTTACCTTTTGCATCAAATAATGTTACACACATAATTATGAACAGGCACATTTGTGGTAACCTTCTTTGACAGACAGGACCGCTTTTGCGCATGTGCAGATAGGGATCTGGCAGGCAGCACGGATTTGGTACCTACACCTGCTAAACATCAGCATGTTAGTATTGTTACTGTGATCATGTTAGCATGCTGACGTTAGCATTTAGCATAGCTGTGCCTAAGTACAGCCTTGCAAAGCCCCAAGCATGGCTGTAGACCAGTCTATGCTGTAGACTTGTTTCTACTTTAAGAATAGAGTGAAGACCATGGCCTCCCTACGCTCACATGCCAGTTTTATAGGTGCACCTACTTAAAAATAATGCGGTCTAACACAACAGTCCTTCAATAGATCATCTCTTCATGAGAGTTACAACGTTCAGTTCTTGTTTAAACCGTTTAATTTTTTTACTTTAGTATAATTTTGGAGGATGTAGTTTGTGGTGGTGGACTGCAGTGTATTATACAAGGAGGTGTTTCTGTTATTTACCCTCATTGATATAAATTGAGTGGACAAAATAATAGATTATTAGATAGATCTAATCCATATTATCTATAATCTCTATTAAATGTAGATCATTAGGCTATAACACAACACAGTTTAACAGCACTACAAACTGCAGCCTCCAATGACCATAAACTTGAATCCACAGCCCTAAAACAGTTTGAGCAAAATTGGACATTATAGCCTCCATAAACGTCGGATTTATTGCATTAGTGTTAGTTAGGATACACTGACTGATATTGTGTATATTTCCCATGTCTTCTAAACTCCAGGTGTGAGATTCTGACATTGTCAAGATTTGACTGATAAAAGGTTTATTTATGACCAGTGGTATCTGGCTTTAAAAAGTGCACATCTGCTCTAAAATCTTCTATACGATATATCCAAACCAGAGTCCTCTAACATCTCATCACAACCGCCCCCTCTGCATTGCACAGAGCTGTGATGAAAAGGAGCCATTTGGAAAAATGTGTAATCCTCAGAGAACATGACATAGGTTTCTGTGGTTTAGTTTCATGTCTTGTCTGGGGCAGGAAAGTATTCCTAGAGGCTATGTTACTGAAAGATGTTTGGTTGTATTGCTCACACATTGCTTGCCTTAAAATCTGTCTGCATTGTTTTTCATGCATGACCGTGAAGCAACATAGCAGCCAAAAACTTTTCATGAACTTTCTCTACAACAAATCACCCGGGGATTCACAATTCTCTCTGTCTGACTCCACTCTACACCCACCTTCTTTCTGCACTTTGTGTGCTTATTCAAAAGCTCTGACTCTTATCATCTTAAGAGCCTGATCCTACTTTTAGCAGGTAAGTATCTAATAAAGTACACAGCTGGAAGAGGCTTGGTGTAAGCTACAGGTCCAAAGGAGCACGGCTGGGAAACCTGTCTCAAAGTAGAGCAGCAAGGTGAAGGAAGCACTGCGCTCATTCATCTGAGAATGAAAAAAGAATATAAGATGAAGTAACACAATAAAACATAACAAGGAACACAAAAAAGAAACTACATTAAAATATGAATCGAAACTTGGTGTCTGTTTATTTGTCTGTTCTCCAACTCTTCCTAGTGTGCTGTTGTGCCTGTGTGTAAAAGTGCATGAGGCTACGGGTGCGGTTTTGTGAGTTATGACTCCATGTTATGGAATGAAGGGAGCGGTGCCAGGTCTTTCTTTGCAGAACTGTGAAGTCTGGTTTAGTGGCAGGAGGGGGGTCTGTGTAGGCTGTGCGGATGGGCTGAGTGAGCAGTGCCCACAGAGACGTACAAACACAAACACACACACACACACACACCAATTGGGGTGGACTTTGCAAATATGGACACTGTCTGATGCTGTATATATTTGGATTCATCAGACTGCTGGTTTTGTACACTTTCCTAAGCGTTCTTAAAGTTTTAACTTGATTTAAAAAGATGGAAATCATTTGGAATGGGTAATCCATCATCGTGAACCATGGTGCTTTTGTGGTGCATTCAAGGAAGCACCAACGTCCACTACATTAGCTATGGAAAAGAGTGAAAAGAGGAGCTATGTTGATGGGAAATCAAAGCTGGAAGGCAGACAGTAATGATATATCTCATTACTGTTTTGGTAATTGTTTCTAAGAACACTGAATTTGGCAGCTTCTTGAGTTAAAGAGATTCCTTTGCAGCAGCCAACTCTCAAATATCAGATGTTGTGTAAGAAATACAGTCAGATAACGTTCATTCACTGTAAAGTAAGTTTCATATTTATACATGCTCAGTTTCCATAAGAAAATATTAACACAATACTGGCATTAATTCAAACCAGGAAGGTTAGGAATCAATCTAGACTTCTGGTGGTTCTTTGATTATTACCTCTCCTTGAGTGCCAGTACAAGTAGAGCCTTGACGATGATTATTAAAAGTTAACTTCTGTCTTCCCTCTCTTCTTTTTCATTTTTCAGGGCGTAGCTCCGGTGTGAGGTGGTATGTCAAACCGTGACTCGCTGGGGTTTGGGGACCTACTCCCCCAAGATGTGGTTGAAATTTTTGCCCAGGAGAAGCACAGCAAAAGGGGCCGGAAGAAGCGCAGGAACTCCCTGGGGCGGGCTTTGGGCTGGCTGAAGGGCAAGAAGAGGAAGGATCTCGCCAATAAGGGGCAGCTGGGTCTAGGCCCTGCACTTGACTTGGCCTTGGATGGGCACCCTGCTGGGAATCAGGGTGGACACAAGGGAGGACACAAGAGCGGACAGAAGTCAGGAAAGCAGGCTCATCCACATGGTAACGTTCATGGTAAGAGCCTACAGGATGCTCAATGGCCATATCATCCCCTTTAGTATTTTGTGAGGGTGTTGTTGTCTGTGGTGTAGTTGACAGTTCACATCATGTTGTTTAATATCCAGTGGAAAAGACTGACCTGGGAATTAGACTGAACATTTCCAAAAAGTTGATGTAAATGAATTTCCAAGTCAAAGGAGCGTATCAGTTTTGCATGTATTTTTGATTTATTTAATTTTTTAATTTATTTATTATTTAAAACCCCCAAAACAAAACATTTCCTTTAGCGCACCACGGAGAATTTAGGTGGGCCACCTCACCAGAAACAGAGACCACTCCCACATTAAACATTACTTAGGATGTTCTCTAATAATTTTATCGATCACTAAGATGATATGTGTGAACACCTGGCTGGCAAACCACCTCAGCTAAACAGTCTGGGGAAAAGCCTGAGATTTATTTCCAACCCTCACGAAGGCCATTGGTTTCATTTCACCATGAAAAGCATGGAGAATCAGCTTCAGATTGTCAAATTGAAGACGTCACCTTAGGCTCTGGAACTTGCAATGAGCTATTATATCCTCTATTTTCAGACTTTATTGTAGTCTTAATCTCAATAAATCAAATAAATAATCTACAGATTTATCAGAAATAATCATCAGTTGCAGCCTGACAAAAATTTTAGCAGCTGCCAATCCATCCATACAGTTCCTTTGACACACACACAAAAACAAAACATATAGTCAACAAATGATTAAATTGTGATGAATTCCCTACCTCAGTCAAGGTCATGCCAGTTGATTAAGCAAATTTACTAATGGACTAAAACCTAGCAGTGCAGTTCCTCAAATGTTAAGACATTTCTATAGAGAGCCGTTTAGTTTAGTAACATGACATCTTAGTAGGCTGAATAAGTTCCTGTGAACCAGTTGAATATGCTGCTCCTTGGCTCCCAGGCATGCGTGTTTGTTCAGTGGAGGGATGTTTGAACAGACTGACTTCCTACCCGCCTTCTGACCTCCCGCTCGCTTTGTGTGCTGTGAAAAAAAATCTGTCTGTCCTGTTTGGTGACACCATCACTTAACTTAACACGGTCTTCAGGTTACATGAAGGGTGAAGTGCTACACTGGGGCTGCCACCCACACAGGACATGCATGAAGCGGATGGTGTATTTTATGTTAACCGTTTGGAACCATGTCTCATAGACTGTGCAGACACACAGTCTATGAGACACCTACACGTACACACACACACTCAACAACACCAGTGAAAACCCAACTCACACACAGTCACGCATACAAACCTATTATTCACACACTCCCAAGAAAATTGCAGCAACACTTTTCCCAGAGCTGCAGGGTCTTGTTGGAGCTTGCACGTGTGCACTCGTATGTCAGCTTGCTGTACTCTACCAGGCCTGTTTTGTGGACACAGTTTTTTTGTTTCTTTCAGTTTAGTGTAGTGTGAACTGTAAGCGCTCACTTTACTTTTATACTTTCGTTAATCACACCACGATGCAGTCAGACCTGAAACACAGAAACATCACACCAACTAGCTAAACCTTGTTTGGCTTATGCAAAAACACAAAAGGCTGTTTTATGTGTAACGGCCTGTGCTTCTGCAGTCTTGGCTAATTGCTTTACAGACAGAGGGGGTGGGGGGCTCCTGTTTCTCTTGCTGCATCCTCTCCAAGTGGAAGCCCAGATCTTGTAGCGCAGCTGGAACAGTGATGGGGGATTTCCACAGGATTAAAACTCATTCAGTCTTACAATGTCAAACTATACCCACAACAGAAGATGAATAAGGATAAACACGTTTTCAGTCACATCTGTAGATGATGAATGCATAGACACAGAGTACGTCAGCATTGACTGGAGCATGCATATGTAGACTGCATTACATAATCTTTGCACTGCATTGTGCTACATAGTTACAGCAGCATTGTGAAGCTAGGAGTTTTGTAAGTGAAAGTAAACTGTGAGGACAGTTAAGGTATTTCTCCTCTGCCAAGGTCACCTTAGTAGCTACTTCCCACATCGGGCAGAGGCTGTGAAATCTTCTCCTTTACTTTTCCACTCATGCACTCAAGAAGAATTTCTGAAAAGAGCCAATTTCTGGAGTTTGAAAGTTGGAACCAAACTTTAATGATTGTAGCCACAACATATATTATTTTAAATTGTGTACCTGTTGCCTTAAAGTTACAGAAATATATCAGATTGCTGGTGCTGGCAACAACCACAGCAAACCACCAGACGCTTCCTCTGATTAGAGAAGGAGCTCAGCAATTGTTTTTTGTTTTAAGTTTATTGCAGGAGCAGGACATGGTGCAGTGTAACACACACTTGCCCAGAAAATTGAATACCACCAGCTGAGCCCCTGATGATTATCTGTATTGATGCCAGAGGGGCCTCCTGCCCACTAAATGTCTGGTATTGCAGGCCCAGTGCCAGTTCATTAAAAGCCATGCCAAGGCCATTACAGTGAGGGAGGAGCAAGAGGTTCTGTTTTTCCTGACCCCTCCACTCACACTGTTCCTCATTGTGCTGAGACACTGGTACCCATAGAGGATCACATGGAGTGTGTGTACGTATGCGACTTCTCCAGTTCACCATGCTGGATTCACCAAATGTTTCTATCACCATAGATACGATGTAGACACAACAACGGTAACATCTTTTAAAAATAGTTTTTTGCTACATACCATATTTACTCTTAGTGGATACTGAAATTTACAAGAGAAGTATAAATCATCATAAAACAAAGTAGACAGTATTAGAGGGGAAACAATTAGTTCATTAATTGATAAGTTTTTCAACAGAAAAATAATCTGCAACTGTTATGATAATCGATTAATTGTTAAAATCATTTTTCAAACAAAAAAGCTAAACCGTTGCTAGTTCTAGCTTCTAAATTGTGAGGATTGTCTGCTTTTCTTTTCAAATGAGATAAAAAAAACAAAAAACAGAATATCTTAAACAAAACAGAACTGAGAAAATATCATCAGCTGAATTGATGCTGAAAATAATTGTCAGTTCCAGCCCTACTCAAAATTCAACCAACCTTTGTAAAATTCTTTGTTTTTACGAAATAAATGTTTTATTTGACACATCAGTACAAAGAAGCTTATTCTGTATTCTTTCAAGACACAGTGTAATCAAATCTTTTACATCTTTTATGGATAACCTTACAGTAACCCATTTCCAAGTTAGTCTACAGTTGACCGTAACACATCCCTCCTTTACTACATTCATATTTTTTTCAAGAAATCCTTACTTTTAGAGCAGTAGTTTAATCTAAAAAGGCATATGCACTGGATCAAAATGTGAATTTTTTGAGAATATGTAAATGTGTCTGAGTAAATGTGAAAACTGTCATGTACAGAAAACTCCCTTTTAATGTCCAGTCAGATTCGTAGTCTCATAGACTTATTCTTTGATCCGAAATTTTCTGGTTTTAGACAGAATTTTATTTAGTTATGTTAGTCAAGTTAGGTTAAGAACATTTGACATTTGTTTATATTTGTCAAAGTACACCACGAAGAAAGTATAGTTTTGGTAAAACTCAGATATTATATTGCACTAGTACTGAAAGCAGCCCTACTGGTATGTGCTGGTATTCACGTGATTGGTCCCTAACCAAGTAACCTGCTATTATCAGCCAATTATATATTATCGTGTTTGCTTTTCAGTTTTATTTGAGGATGACAATGCAGGTTGACTTAGAGTCCCTGTTAGGATAAACATCCAAACCCTGTATAGGGTTACTTTAACCTTTGCTTTTGCAGGAATGCAGTTTTGTAAACAAGGCCTGTGAAGTTTGACCAAAGAGGGAACTGCACAGTAGCAGCTTTTGGAGTGATAAACTCTGGCCTACTGGACCTTTCAGTGTGGTGAACTCATTTAACCTGCATTGTGTTCTCTGAGTACCGTGACAATGTTTCATCCTTCCATTTGTCTAATTCCTCTCACTATAACGTCTTTGCGTACCTGTCTGACAGTGATTTATGTGTCTGCCGTGCTGTCAGTTTCTTTGATCCTGTGTAAAACTAAACAAAAGGCCTCTCCTATGTAACTCTGGCTGATAGCTTCATAATGGGTTGTAAGAAGAACCCCGTTGGTTTGGTGAAATGGAAATAAGGTGATAGGAAGACTGATTAAGTCACACAGTCCTACAAAGGTATGCTCAGACGGTCACCTGTTCATTTGAAACCCTCCCTCAGAGATTCCTCACATTCCTGAGCTTTATAAACATATTTATTTGAGGAAGATACAAATAAGGAGCCCTTTGTGTGTGTGAATGTGTGTTTGGCATATGTGCCAGGTATGTCGTTTCATTTGACTTGGTTGAATATTTTGTCATAGACACTGCTTAATTTAAGAAAGATTAGATACGATTAAGCTTATGTATATTTATCTGTTATTTAGCTGTATTTTCTGTCAGTCTATCATGTCAGTTAAAGGTGGTTTGTGGAGCTGATAAACTGATTAACCATTGCCACATCAGTTTTGATACAGATGAGTAAAAGAAATGCAGCTTTTAAAGGTTCATCACCAGGGTAATTTTTGTGTGAAATCTGCTAGATTGTACGTACAGCAGCAGATTGCATTAATGAAAAAATTGGGGAAAATATTCTTTTCATGGAAATGTGGAGCTAAATATTTCAGCTTTGGGATGGCAGATATTTGAAGAAGTATAAGACTGATGGAAAATAACAAACAAAACATCACCAGGGAGGCAACATTGAATCCTTATTTAGATAAAAAAATACATTTGTAACATACATTGTACACACTACAGTGAGTAGGGAAATACACACAGAACTTTAGCGATTATGGGAAATGTAGTTCTTCTTTTAATAACACTGGAGCTTACAACACTGAGACAGAGGCCAAAGACCACATCAACCACCATCAGTTAAATGAAAATTGATATTTCTGTTAAGCATGTACAACAAATATTGTTTGCAGCACTGTTTTGTGTATTTGTGGGCTCAGGATGTCTTATTGTAGTTGTGTTGTGAAGATGACATAGTAGTATTTAAGGGCAGGAGAACAGGTTTGAGAAAACTGACAGTTTCACTTTATTCCTCGTGGTGGGAAGTTATCAACCAGTCCGCCTTTTTATACACTGTCACCTCAGGGAGGTGTATTCCTCTGAGAGATGGTCTCATTATTTAGCCTTTATGTGAAAAACACTCATTGATTCCATCATGTACTCTTGTAAATTAAAATGCTGTAGTGAAGCAAGGATGAGGTTGATTTCTATGGTACTTTCTGATACGTTTTGTCACATTTAATGTAAAATATCTGAAAATTAAGGTCAGCCTGAAAAGCTGACAACACAAGCACACACTCTGCTAATGCGTTTTGTGAGAATCAAGCCGATCCTGGGAATTTCTGTAGATGAGGACTTTACATGTATAGTAAACAGCTGCACAAATGCTTGTTTATAATCACAGGGTTTTATGGGCACTTACAAGGATTTTGTTTCAATAGGTGAAGAGTCACCACACCCAAATGTCAGAGGAGATCATATTTAGGTCACTCTCATGGTAAGAGAAGTTTACTGTGCCAGTTTGCCCTCTAGTCCCAACTGAATACTGTGCTCCAGTTTCATTTAATCAAGTTCCTTTTATTGTTTGGAATAATCTAAAGTTCGGTGTCAGTGTTACCAGATTAAACAGGCTGGCCAAACAGTTATTTTTTATGAAATCATATTGTTTCATTTGCACCAACTGCACAGACTGTTGTCACGAAAGTCTACAGAGACTGATAAATATGTGCTTGGAAAGTTTTGTGAGTCACCAGTCACGATTTCTGTAGTAAAATGAGGCCATTTTTAAACAATGAGGCAGAGTGTAAAGAGAGAGAAAGAGAAATTCACTGAACTTGGTAAAGATAACTTTTTTTGGTTTTATGCCACTAGTGTAGCAAAGTTTAGTAAAGGTGCACAACAGTGTTGGTTATTTGTGTAGTTTTCCTCTCCAAGAACACACTGTCCTTTGGGGTTCAAGGACTGGACCTGTGATAAGCCTGCACTCCACTTGTATATAATTGCCCAGCACAACCTGGTGTTTTAGTGCCCAGAGGTATTAGGAAATGTGTACCATTTCAGTTATTGTGAAGATGTAGAATTTATGGAAAACAAGAGTCTACAGCCATGCCAGCAGCTCTGCTGTACTTTAGCACAGAAGTGTGTTGAGCTAAATGCTAATGTTAGCATGATGACATGCTGACAATGTGAACATGCTATGGTTTGACAGGTAATGTTTATCATGGTCACTAACATCTTAGTATAGTGTGTTACCATGCTAACATTTGCTAATTAGCACTAAAGACAGCTGTGGCTGATGGGAATTTGGTCATTAGTTCTGCAGGTATTTGGTCATAAACCAAAGTATTAGGCAAATAAAATATTTGACCTGCCGGTGGGACTAGAGGAAAAGTCAGAGGACATTGCCATCTTTAGAGCCACACCGCTAGCATGAATAAAAATGTTGTAGCACTTTGGTCTAAAGTAGCTAGTAACAAACAAAACAATATTTCTTTACAGTCTCTTAGACTGTATTAACATGGATATATGTCCGTCACCGTCTAGTCAGTGCTTAACGTAAAAATGGGCAAAGAGGTGGAGCTGAGACCAAAACTGTTTTTTGTACCAACATGTTTCTTATTTCTGCTATAAATTAGGACATTTTAACACGGGAGCCTCTGGGGATTGATTCGCTCCAGGAGACGACGGGTGTTTCAGAATGTAGACTGATCAATGACATTAACCATGGTGTAAAAAGTGGCCACATGCAAAATATAGTGTGCATTTTGGAGGTATCCAATACATGCTGGTTTGCTGGCATAAAGACGGTGTTGCCTGACACTGAATTAGAGTGTAACTCTGCGTGCCAGATGATGCAGGTGTATCTGTTACCTGGATTGTCCTCGTCACACCGCGCTTCTTCCTTCATTTCTTTCAGCTGTGATGGAGAGATGTTTATATTTAATTCATTCAAAACCAAAAGCGTGAAAATAGTTGATGTAGCTTTGACCTAGACGCATGAACATGTGTGTCCAGCGTATCGAGACTACTTGCTTTTAGAGGAACATTGAGCCTCCAGCCCTTTCCCACTGTCATCACAGTGTGTTCAGTTAGGTTTGTGCTGATTAGAGAGGCTTAAGCACCTGGCAGACAGCACCCTCAGAGCTGGAGAGAATGTCTGTGCATGGCTGTCTGCCTGGCGGTGCAAAACAAGAGAAAGGGGCAAGTTGGGGCAGGGACATAAGGTGTGTGTGTGTGGGGGGGGGGTATTCGCAACTGTTTGATTCCCATGAAGTGGCTCTAGGAAGAATCACATCAGGTGGTTTGTCTGTGTCAGTGTGTGTGGTGCAAAGCAGGGATCCCAAACTGTTGCTTTTTTACAATACATTTTAACAATTTACATTCTTCTTCGTAGCATACAGCCCTGCATGTTTATTAAATGAGGCTGCTTGAGATTATATAGATTAGATTAATTTATAATCATTCCCTTTAAACTGTAGTATCTGTGCCCAGGGTCAGTCTTTTGCTTAAGGTTTGGAAAGAGCCGTTTTAGAGCCGTAGCTACCACTTAGGACAGTATGGTCACGTTCTCAGGGATTTTACCAACCTGGAGAGAGGTTTACATTCTACAATTAAAAGATAACACACGTGGGTATTCTATAGGATGCCACCAGTATTTCTAGAATTTCTGGATAAAGTTAAAATTGGCCTCTTTTAGGTCAACAAAAAAATAAATAAGTAAAGGATTCAGTATTTCCCAGCCAAAATTTTAGTTCAGCCAGTGTTAAGAGGGCTTAAAAAAAAAAAATTAGACCTTCATATGTTTTAAACAAAAAGTACAGAAAATCACACAGTTCACTAAATAAATGAAATCAAACATTTTAGAAACTTGGATTAATGACTTCAGTAGTTCTACAGTCCTTGCTACAGCCCTGGCATCAGGTGTAAACCAGAATGCTATCTGAAAAATAAAGCCACATTCTGTGCCATGGTTGCATATCATAAACACTCTTCATTGCCACCTGTGTCATTGGTTGTAATTTGTTTACAGTAGCTGATGACGTAACACATTTCCTGAAGCCTTCTGTCAGTGTTTACTGCCAGAGAATCCACATTTTACCAAAACAAACTTGCCAACAGCTGCTCATTTAAAAGGTTCTACATTAAATCCAACTTTATTTACATGTCATAAAATGTAATCATAATCCCCTCCTTGAGTTTTTTTTAAACAGATGTTTTTTCTTCACTACAGGCTACTTGAATAAACTAGTCGTGCAGTATCACATCCATTAGATTTAGCATGTTTATCCAAATCCGAGATGTAAACATCATTTTAATACATCACTAGCAGTCCGTTAATACCGCCAGCTTCCACGCAATCCCCAGTGACAGACGGTGTCTTTAATATGTCAGTGAATAATATGGACACAATTACAATCACAGAACCAGTGATAATATGAGCCCCTCATTAACGTGCAGTCGTGCCCCACCCATCACACCAGGCCTCTACAGTTGAGTGTGTGCTGTTATGGTAACCAGATAAGTGTCGTCCTAGCCTGAGTTTACTCCTCGCATGCAAGTTAACTTTTCGTTCACATCAGTTTTAATAGTTTAAATATCTGTTTCTATACGTTACTGTATACTAGTAACACGTGATAAATTTCTTTCCTTTTCTCTATAAACCACTTTTGTCTTGAGTCACTTGGGCAGGATCGCAACCATGGGAATGTTTTCCATTTGTTCAGACGGCATACATTCCATGTCATGTCTGCTCAGCACACCAGGAAGTGAACAAACCCCTGAGCCGTAAATGAGTCTGAGGTGAACAGTAAAGAAAAAAAAAAGCAAGATAAAGAAGTAGTCTCAACAACAGAAATTTGACTCAAAAAACAAGTTTTAAAAAGTGTTTGTTGCTTCTCAGAAAATTCATCTCTAAATAGTAGCTCTTGATCAACTGAGCAATTGTGTATCTTCTGTCATCTTCTGTATTTTTACTGCATAGTAACAAATCGAATGTAATGCTCCTAGAAACAATAGGGAACATTTTTCACATGTGTGGCCATGTGCTGTGAAGCTCCAGGCCTCATTTTAAACATGTTTTCAATCTTGTTTTAGGACTTGAATATTTTAATTCACTTACTCCCCCTTGTGGCAAAACAATAAAGCTGTATGTCTCTTAATAAAGTCTGAGGAAGTAAATAAATGTGCTTTGTTACACAGATGTCCATAGTAAAAATGGTGCACAATCTAACAAAGCAGTGTAGTGTTATTTATTAACAGCGCTAAAGCTGTGGCTCAAGTACGAGGGAGCCACCCATGACGTGCCTGTACCTCAGATCCCTGACAACAGCTTTCTCATCCCTTCGATGTTTACATGTATGATCTCAGTTTGATCTGTGCCCCAACCGACCAATCCGGGGCGAGTGTGCCTGCAGATGGGGAGCAACAGTGAGATGCTGGATGTCTTGTTGAGCATTGAGTGGGGGAGACACAGTAGACAGGGATGGCAGGAATTAGGCTGTTGGGGATTAGTGTCTGAGCTCTGATTGTCTATTGGCTGTAGAGACCTTTTCTGCTCCGCATGGACCTGAACTGACGACAACAACAAATTCATCAGAAACAAGCAAGATTATCATCCTGTCTTGATCCCGGGATGTTTTTTTAAACTGACGGACTGCACATTTGTAGATCACATTTTCCTCCTTTTTCTTTAACACAACTTGAGCGTAGTTTTGGATTACTTTATTAGAGAGCATGGTAGTGCTTCTGACTAACAACTCCAGCACAAATTTCTACTGCTTTCCAACAGTCTTCAAGAGGAAAGGTGAGTGAAAGCAGCACCTGCCATTTGTTTGAAATTATGTATGAGACAACAGACCTGATTGGTTTATGACTCAAATCAATTGCTCCTTGTTGAAATTTCTATTCAACTATGACCAGCACAAGACAGGCAATAAAGTAATTAAAGTGTCACTCACTATCTCTGTAGACCATAAAAACTACTGCCAGTATGTACTCTCAGTGATATAAAATGTGCTGTGATTTATAGTCTGACTTTAGCAACTAACACTTGCTCTAAATTGCAGGAAAATAAAATAAGGAATTAGAATATTTATATATTTATAGATAATTGCGTATTTGGAATTTCTGCCAGCAAAGAGGACCTGTAATGCTGTTACAGAAGAGATGGTGGTAATAATTAGTAGCGATCGCAGAGCAGATGACTGTAAAGGCTAATTCCGCATGGTCTTACTGTGACAGTGCGGGCTGTGGTGTACAGTAGGTGGCTAAATGTGGAGCAGCTGTCATTATTACATAAAGTGTTAGCTCAATGTTCCCAGACTGTGGCCTGGAAGCATGAGGGCACAACGTGGATCACAGAGTTGAATGACTTGACCAATTGGTCCACAGACATAAAGCTACAGTAACATTAGTTTTTTTCTTTTATTTTGGTTTATTAAGTCATCAGATTTTTTTTGCATTTTAAAAAGACTTGACACAAAAAATAAAGTATGAAACTTGATCCAAAACCAAGATAAGAGTTTTGTACATTCAGAGTAAAATCATAACATTAAAACCAGGAACTCAAGTAACTGGATTTTGGACAGCAAGTCATTAGAAGAGGTTATTCAGGTTTGTGGAGTTCACAAACAGCATGACTTAATGCAGTTAGTATCTCAAGGCAAGAGTTGTCATTTTTTGGATGGTGCCCATGGTTCATGACATGGTATTTCAGGTATTTTTATTTGTTAATTAATTAGTTAAAAAAGATTGATGTACTAAGCATGCAACAAGATGTGACATTGATTTAATTAGTGTCCTTGTCACTGTCTGATTAAATGATACTTGGGCTAGAAGAAAATAGCACGCATACGTTCCTGACGGTAGATTTTTGATATGATAATCCTGTTTTAAAAGTCATTGTCAGTCACTGAGTTTAATCCTGCAAGAGGAACTGGAGTTCAGCCTTTT
>NW_024043174.1:0-4122 GCF_014851395.1 Micropterus salmoides | reverse complement strand
ATACGGTTAACAGTTTTGAGCTAATAAAAAACGTTAATGTTTCTTTCTCAGGTTGCTACCTGTACTGTGAACAAATGGACTGCATTTAGAAGAAATTATCACAGCTTATCAATTTCAGGCAAGTTTTCCGAAGACAGCAGACCCGCAAAAACTTCTGGTTCTTTCAATGAGGGCTGAAGGAACAGGAAGAAAACATCATTGTCAGGCTGAACCAATCAAAGGTAGAGTAGGGCGGGTCATGCCTTTGCCATAGTAGAATTCGCAAATTTGTGCCTGGAGCCGATTAGTGTCACACATCCAATAACTGACTATTGTCATAGCCACACATACACATGCTAATACATGTCGTCAGCGTGGAAGTTCGTCGCAGTGAGTGAAGAAGACCCAAAGGTTGCGTTTTGTAAAACCCAGTAATGCCAAAAAAACTTTTTCCCACAAAGACTTTACTTGTGTGGGCTGCCCAGGTATTTTATCGGCCGCTAAAATGTATTTGCACACCCATTTTAGCACTTTGCAGAGAAACACAGAGTGAGAGACGATATTGGTATTACGTTAGAAGACGCAGACACAGTGGATATTTTACAAGCACGTCCAGTGCCGATGTCATTTGCTACCACATTGGTTTCGATAGGGTTGTGTGTTTTTGGCAGATTTTTAAAACATACTGCACGAATCAACAGAGCAAACACATGCAGGGAGAGAGGAACGTATGAGTAAGAATCAGAATCAGAAGGAGATTTATTGCCAAGTAGTGTTTTGCACATACGAGGAATTTGTTGTGGTGATAAGGTGCTACACGTAGACAAACATACAGTCAACATAAATAAATGTAGAAATATATAAATATGGAATAGAAGAAGAACGTTGCAGATATATACATGTGCATCATTCTGCAGAAGTAACGCAACGGAAGAGAATATTGTGTACATATAAATATATAAACTGACAACATAAAAATATGCAACAACAAAGATCAACTATCAACAACAAATATGTGCGACGTGCCAGGTCTGAGCCCGACACGAGATGAAACAGTATTTACATGTGCAGAGACATTTGTATCATTTGCAAGGGGGGAGTGTCAGTTGGGGACCCGGGTCTTGTTAATGAGGCTGCAGATGAGAAGAAACTGTTTTTGTGGCGAGAGGTTTTGGTCCTGATGGACCACAGCCTCCTGCCAGAGGGGAGAGTCTGAAACAGTTTGTGTCCGGGGTGGGAGGAGTCAGCTGCAATCTTTCCTGCTCACCTCAGAGTCCTCGAGGCGTACAGGTCCAGAAGAGAAGAAGATTGCAGCCAATCAGCTTCTCGCAGAGCGAATGATGCGCTGCAGCCTGCCCTTGTCCCTGGCAGTGGCAGCAGCGTACCAGATGGTGATGGACGAGGTGAGCATGGACTCAATGATGGCGGTGTAGAAGTGCACCATCATTGAGAAAGAAAGAAGAATTATGTGGTTAAACTTATCTTTATGGTCAGATTGGGGCAAACAGTAGATCACTTCACAAGTCTGAGGTAGAACATTCAAAACTATTTTTTTTCCTACAAAATGATTAGTTAATCTTTTTTCAGGCCTTTTTTTCCTACAAATAAAATATATATAATAGAAAAATTAAGTGCTAATTTGTTCGTGATTAAAATAAATTAAAGCAAATATTTATTGACGATATATTGAACATTTATTAATTGATATTGAGGAAAATTATTGCGATAATTATCATTATTGTTTTATTGCCCAGCCCAAGCAGTGAATAATAGTTCTTAGAAAGAAAATCAGCTGAAAATGGAATCGGTAGGTCTGACTTCATAAGAACGAGAAAATTTCAATCTCTGCATCTCTAACTGTAGGTTTTGTTCAGTCCTGACAAAATGTGGAAAATGTTGAGCCCAAAATTAATAATTGCCCTTGGAAACTGTAGTTTGACCAATAATAAATCTTAAGCTCAATAAGATTTCAAAGGTATCTCACTGTGTTGATTCACTGATGAAGACTTCATTCGGTGATGAAGACTGTCAGATGCAGCTGAAAGCTTAAAAAAAGCTAACGAGGACTAAGATTCTCTTTTTTTAAGAGTGGAAACAGAGGGCCATCAAAATCACTGTCCCCCTAAGCTGATGATACACGGAGCAACTTTTAGAGCAATCGTGCAGGGCAACGTTGCCTTCAATGGTAATGAGTAAAGATTACTACCGTAATCCCCGTCCTCCACCACTCCTCCACCCGCCCCGCACCGCCGCTATCCGTTCAAAACCTAGTCGGACTTGCCACTAGCAAGATTGCCCAGCAACATTGCTCAAAAAGTTGCCTCCGTGTATCATCAGCTTTACAAGTTATTCTCAAAGAATGTTGACGGAAGTTTCACGGTGTGTAGTATACTTGTGGTGCATAATAGGCAGTAGGCCCTAATGTAGAAACCCTAATGAAGGATACGTTGTGCAGACCTTTCTGCGACAATGGGCCTTCTTTACAGTTTAAAAGAGAAGCATATTTATGATTTATTACTTCCAGGGCAAATGGATGGAAAAAAATAATCCATATAGAACAAGCAAAAATAAGAACAATTAAATATTTAGTAGTGTTTCACTGTGCACTTATGTCTGTTTGGAACAATGTTTTGTCACTGAGCCAATGGGTTTTCAGCACAGATGTCTTGGTTTTCACCCCAATCAGGAGGAAATGGAGCTGATTGATCACCACTGGGAAGAAACCAGAAAAAAGTTTCCAAACTGTTGCAAAATGTTTTCACACTGAACACAATGCTCTGAGGTTGAACATTTGCATGCTTATGGTGTGTGTGTGTGTGTGTGTGTGTGTGAGGCGACTGTACGTCAAAGGGAATTCATAAAAGATGCATTATTTATAACTGACTGTGCAATGAAATACCTTCAGTTAGGCGGAGTTCTTTATTTAGAATGAATCTCACAGTTTTCATGCTGTGATACCTCTCGTTACACACTCGTCTCCTACATTTAGGTGACTGACTCTAAAGGTTTAGTCTGAAAACATAAAAAGATTTTTTCTACGTGTGAGGGCAGATTTACGGTTTTATTGATTTATTTATCACCTTTCAGTTTTGCAGTCTGCGCATGACAGTATAAAAAATTTATAATCTCATCCATTATCTAGAAATTATGACACGAGGACAGCCAGGATGAAAGGAGTCTCCCAGGAAATGCTGAGCTTCATGGGAGAGAATTAGAGACAGGCTTTACGCTTCTGAGTGTTTCTCTGCCAGTTTTTGGTTGATTAGTTTTCACTGATGTCAGTCCGGGTAACGAAGCAGTAGTAGATTTCACAGCTGCTGAAATACAGGAAGCCTCACTGACATTCTTCAGAGACAGATGTAAATGACAGGATACGAAATGATGATAAAATAACTGCTTAGATCTGGAGACTAAACTACAGTATTAGTATTAGTAGTCACATTGATGGTAATGGTCAAATACAATAACGCCGGATCCCTGACATTTCTTGTTAAGTCACTCGTTAAGAAATGTGATAGTTTCAGCTCAGTGCCGGGCACAATAACAAAGATTTTATGATATTAATATATATGACTACGGCAAATGTATTCAAAATTATCACATGAGATGTCAATAATTAAGTTTTATTAGTTTTTAAGTAACCCTTCCAAGAAGCACGTGGGCCGAGTTTGGAACATTTTACAAATTACTACTCTGGTTGAAACTTCTGGCTGCTTTTTCAGCTCAGTGACATTTACGAACTTATCTTAGTTCTTCTTAAAGTGACTTTACCACCATGTCACTTAAAACCCTGCTCAGTTGGTACCCAGTTTGTCTTAAGCCGAGTTCACACTACACATTTTTTTAGCCCGATTTGCCGCTCGGCGGTTGATCGGCGGTCGCCAGTCATTATGTGAGATCTACACAAGGACTCATCAAAACGGCTTCCGACACATTTCTGACACATCGCCGACGTCTGCCAGATATCTAGCATGCCAAATATCTGGAGGAGTTGGCCGACTCGACATCCACATCCGGCCAATGAGAGCAGGCAGCTGCTTTTTCACTGCAAAACACGTTTTTACTCACCTCCAGCTCTCTCTGTAGTTCAGTGTGTTTTCTTGACAAAACGTGGTTTGGAGACCAACTTCGGGTGACAGAGTC
>NW_024043173.1:0-18475 GCF_014851395.1 Micropterus salmoides | reverse complement strand
GTAGATGGATTTTGTTTACTTCAAACAGAGCCAGGCTAGCTGCCCCCCCCCCCTTTCCAATATGTAAAGAATTATATGGTTCATTTAATTGTGTGTTGCTAGTTCTTACATTGATAAACAATACTTTGAAAAAACAGGCACTGTTTACTTTAGGGTAAGATAAAGATGAAGTAAATTTCCTGGTAGTAACTATCAGCAAGACATTCTGCGATGTTCGGTTCAATCAGCCTGCTGGTGGGAGATTTGATTGACCTGTAACGTCTCCCCGAGGGCAACAGATCAAACAGGGGGTAGGCAGGGTGTGAGTGGTCTCTTGTGATGGCTTTGGTTCTCCTGAGGCAACAGGATATGGAGATGTTTTACAGGCTGGGCAGAGGGCAGCCAATGATCTTTTGGGCAGTGTTTATAACCCTCTGTACCGCCTTCCTGTCCTCAGCTGTGGAGCCTGCGTACCACACACTTACACAGTGTGTTAGGACGCTCACCACAGAGGAGTGATAGAAAGCCAGCAGCAGCTTCATGTCCAGATTGTTCTGCTGAGCCTTCTTGACCAGGGCCCTGATGTTATGGGTCCAGGAATAGTCAGCAGAGATGTAAGTGCCAAGAAACCTGAAGGTGGTGACCATTTCCACCCGATTTCCATTTATGAGGAGAGGGGTGTAAGTCCTGTCTGTGCTTCCTGAAATCCAAAATTAGTTCTTTTGTTTTAGGGATATTAAGGGTCAGGTTATTGTCTGAGCACCAGTGCGACAGATCCTTCACTTCTGCCGTGTACGCTATCTCGTCCCCTTCGTGGATACATCCAACTACTGTGGTGTCATCCGCATATTTTATAATGTGGTTTGTTGGGTGGGTTGGAGAACAGTCATAGGTATACAGAGCGTACAGCAGAGGACTCAGAAAGCAGCCTTGAGGGGAACCAGTACTGAGTATGGAGGAGTGGTGGGGGCCTAGTCTCACAGATTGTGGGCGGCTTGAGAGAAAGTTTTTAATCCAGATACAGGTGGGGAGAGGGATCTGTAGCTGTGTCAGTTTACTGTAAAGAATGTCCAGAATGATTGTATTAAACACTGAGCTGTAGTCCACGAAGAGCATCCTCACATAGCTCTTCTTGTTTTCCAGATGGCTAAGCGCTGTGTGGAGTGTGAGGGCGATGGCATCCTCCGTGGACCGGTTTGCCCTGTAGGCAAACTGGTGGGGGTCGAATGAGGGAGGGAGACAGTCTCTGATGTGCTGGGAGACTGATCGCTCCAGGCACTTCATAATTACAGACGTCAGAGCGATGGGTCTGTAATCGTTCAGGCTGTTCAGTCTTTTTGGGAATGGGGATGATGGTAGAGGCCTTCAGACATGTGTCATGTCTCGTCACTGGCGTTGCACTTAATTTTATGTACATATACACACTATGGATGAGTACAAAATCAAACAAACTCACCTGCTGGAACACACTGAGTGTCTGTTGTCTCTGTTGGCCCGTTGCTTGCTGCACAAGAACAGCAGGTCCTGGCCTTCTTGCTTTTGTCTGTGGACAGAAAAAAACAAAACAATTCTTGTTCAGAAGGTCACCCACTCCCCATAGACTGCACCATCTAACATGCATGTGCAAGCTGTGGCGCTGTGCATGCGGCCCTCATGTCACCTTGGAACAATGACATTTCAGCAATTAAGTGCCTCAATTAACCCTTCGCTAAGCCCCGCCCCCCTTAGTTACGAACTGTCGGCGCTGCCACAGTCTATTGCTACACTCTTACTTACCCTAAAGTAAACAGTGCCTTCTTCTATCAACCTCTCTGGGTAGTGACTGTAACTATTACAAGTGCCCCAGAAACAGCATTTGACCATATCTTAGAAAAATACAGCCTAAAAAAGATTTTTACATTAGAGTCAATGGAGCGCAACCATTAAAGTGTCGGACTTCAGTTAGAGCGAGTCCTATACTGCGCTGTGATTGGCCAGCTGTGTATTAGGGGTGTGGCTTAGCAAAGGGTCAATTAAAAAGACAGTTTTCAGTCTCCCCTCTTTCAGTTGCGGCCGTTCAGGGGGACACTGCTGTCTCATCTTTTCGTCCCTAGTTCAGAGGAGTTTTGCTGGACTTAAAAAAGTTAAAAGTTATTCATCTTTATTCATTTTCGTCATCATATGTCATTATTCATACTTGTTTATCTCATATATTGCTTTTATTCATTACTATTTTCAGATGTCTAAAATTTCACATTTGTTTACATATTTGTTTATTCTCTTTATACACACACATTCATTTCAACAATAAACAAGTTGCAAATTGGATGCAGATTGGATGGATCACAGCCTTTCCTTACTTGTACTTCACTGAACTGTGTCATGTCACCTTCGTTAAGTTCAGTAAACTCACCTTCCTGAGCAATCTCCCAAAGATCGAGGGCTACTTTAAATGCCTGGGCTACTGTTAATGTCACAGCCTGAGCCTGGAAAGAAAAGGGGAAGAATGACTCAGTAATGAAACAGAGTAAAATATCAAACATGAATAGCTGTGATTTAATTTGGTGGTCAAGAAAATGTTTTGCTTTAACATTTTTAGTCTGATTATTTACCCATCTACAGTGATAATTAGATTTATAAGTTTAACAGTTGAACAGTTTTTTTCTATAAACTAAATTATTTCTATTTATAATATTACAATTTCTCAACACTGGTAAGATTAACAGTATACGATACAGATTAGTGGGCTGTAGTCTGCCACAAGATGGAGCCCCACACCAACTACACTTATGCTACAGTTCATCACGTGCACTCAGTACCCCAAACACTGACCTTATGGCCTGCTAATGTCATAGAGCATGTATTCCATATATGAGGATAAATACAGATATACACGCAGGTAAATGCAACAAAATTGCACACTTACAATCTTCTTCTTTTGGCAGAGAAATGCATGGCACTCCAGGGTCTCACTGAACTGACTCTGAGAGACATATGCAAAGACCTTATCCTGAGTTTTGTCAGCGGTGCAGTACGAGATTCTGTAAGAGATGGGGGGGGGGATTTTTACCAACACTATCAATCCACCTGACATAAGTGCATTTATGATGATGAAAGCACAATTGCACCAGACAGGAACTAATTTGTGACATGAATGTATTATGGCAAACATCCTTTTTTATCACAGGACTCACATGCAGAACAAAGAACACAGTTACAGTACATTAGCTGCTAGCTTGCACTCTTAATCAAACCTCATACATCAAAGTAAGCTACGCTGCATACATGTCAATTTAGGCCATAACTTTGCATTTGTGCTCAACCTACTGCATATGCATAAGCAAACCAATCATAACAGGATAAGAGAGGTGGTTATGAATATTATACTGATTAAGTCCCACAGCTGGGAATGGTGGAGCAGGAGACAAACGTGCAGCAGTGACATCCATGAGAGATGCTCGAAGCTGTGACCGAGCACTTCAGTCCTTCATATTTTCACAACATTATGCAAAAATCAGTTCAAATGCTGATATAATATTGCTTTGTGGATTTGAGGTTTTTAAATGCCAGGCTTAAAGGGTCATCTGAGCCTGAAATTTTCAGTGAAGTGTTTTGATAATGGAGGTACAATGAAATTTTTGTTGAACTGAATGTAGTGGGGTAACTTGTGTGCTATTCCTCAGAGTTTTGTCTCATTCGAGAACTGTTCATTTCTGAAACCTCCCTGATGATTATATAATATATTGCTTCTTCTGTTGAAATATCTGAATTTTTACCATCAGTATGAAACAGAAAGTCTTGGATTACAAATTGATCTCCGTCATGACTATATTGCACAAGAGACCTCATTCCCAATAGTCACACTGAATCTCTCATATAATATCTGGTTTTCTAGAAATCCAACTCTCTGCAAATCCAGTGACACCCATGGCTGGTTATTTTCAATGGTTATTTAAAAATCCACAAAGTCATTTTGCTCCCCCACAACAACTCATATATATTCGCTGAAGCGACAGACACAAAACAGATGGATTTGTTCTGTCGGATTTTGTGCAGGCTTTTGGGGCGAGGGGTATCGATTTCGAGTCACCCTGTATGTCCATCTGATGTTGTTACCTGAACCAGCAGAGCGCGTCATGTTTGTTGCTTTAAATAGATGTGTAAATAGCCAGTGAGTGATGCACTCGACCTTTGTCACTTGTATTAAACATACAACCTTTATAATAAGCCACACAAGGACAAGACTGGGTGCTTTTACTCTCATTATGCCCGGTATAGAAATTTGTCTTGGCCGAAGTTATTTTTCTCGAAACAGAACAAATCAAATCATCCTATCTGAATTAGACTAGATCTCTGCACACATGTCAGACACCATAGGATTACTCTCAATGTTGCGTGGACCTCCATGTAATCTGCTGTCATAACAGTAACTTGTCCACTGTAAGGAAAAGCGGTCTGCAGCTGATTCAAAAGGGGCAAGTCATATATTCGATCAAACAACAAGGACGAAATCACCAGCCTTCAGATTTCTCTCTCAGATTGTTTGCTGGCTTGCACCACTGCTGCATGACCCACATTGCAATGCCCAGGACACCCAGCTCTGTATTTACCCCCTTTCCCCCGTGTTCTAACTTATATTTGGGCCTTAATTGCAGAAAAAAAAAAGAGTGGAGAAAAAGTTAAAAGCACTGACCTATTTAAGTTTGGAAAACAAGTGTGATGTAACTAACTGCTCAATATAAACTTAATTATCATCTTATTGAGACATTATCTACTTTCTTCCTTTACTATATTTTGCGCAACCTAAATTTCACTTATTTCTGTGGACAGACTTGCATCCTGCTGCGTGTGTGCACTCTGAATTTCAATTTGTTTTTCTAGAATCACTGTATAAATTATTAATGATAATAAAGTATAATACAGTAGATCCGAATAATTCATATTGTTGTATTGGCAGCAGTATTACAGCGGCAGTACTACCAATAGCAATTAATTCAGTAACTGTAGTGAAGTTAAAGAAGTTAAAGTGTTCTTGTCATTTAGGGAATCAATGCTTTAAAGCAAAAAAGACCGTAAAAAAAAAAATTTAAAACACATTGTGAAAAAGTTCTTCTGCAAAAAAGTTATTCAAAAGCTGATTTGATTTTGGTTATTTTTATAACTTGTCACAGTTCTTATTAAAGGTCTCATAAACATGCTATACAAAGTTTAAATAAAAGGTAGATACAAAATAGGTTTGGGCCGACAGACAATGCCATTGTCCATCGGCAATGGCTGACAGACATCAAGACGTTGAGCCGGCATATGATTGTAAAACCCCCGCCCCCCAGCAAAAAATAATCTCAAATTTTCACATTATACCACCCTTTGAAATCAGGTTTTTATGACCATGAACATTCTTATCATTGTTTTCAAGTATGCTTTGCACCTGCCTTGAAATTCTCTTCTCCCCACACTCTGACACGCTCACACACACCTACACCTCAGGTAAACACCCCGGCTTGGCCCGCCTCTCTCTGCCTCTCTCGCCCCCGTCTTGCTCCATTTTCTCCATCAGCAGTATGTTTTATAAAGTCGCCTTTTTCCCGTATATTTCCACCCGCGACCCAATATCATGGCAGCAGGTGAGCCGCACGAACTGAAACCAACAGCTGCACCCTGTGTGTTCACTGCTGCTTTACCTGGTCCATAAAAAATCCACTGCGACTTGTAACTTAACTTATTACTCTACCTTTTGTTTTGTTTTTTTTAACCGAGGGAAGTCTGTGCGAGAACACATGCACATAAAATGTCAGCTGCCCCCCTTTTGCCCGCGCACCCTATGTCCATCCTGATGTTTCATTGCAGGCATCGTCCGATGGAAATTTTGTAGACATCGTCCAACCCCAAAACAAAATCTGTAAACAGCCAATGCCTGGAACTCAGCAGGCTCCTCTCTCTTATCACATATTGCAGTAGAGAGGGGTAGTTACAAGTTCTGAGACAGAGACAGAGTTTTAATGCATTTCAACAACAAACGCTGTTCATTGTCAATATGTAAATAATATGTAGTCAGATTTCCCAGAACATTCAGCTTTAAGCATAAGCAAAATAAGCAAATAGGTCAGTGCACATGCAGTGGCTGTCTGACTAGCCTATGTGCATCCCGTGTCCGTTTATCAACAGCAAGAGTTTAACAAACATGAATGTATCAAACAGTGGTTTCATTATAATATGGCATCCATGTAACAATAATGTGTTTCTGAACAAAGACCTCTCATTGGAGTGAATACACATTTAAAATTTCACCTTTTTTTGCAAAGACATACAAGCTTCCTCTTTGACACAGTAACTTGGAGTGTGATGAACATGTGCGTGAACAGAGTTAAAAACAAATCCATGTAGATGCAGATTTCACTCATAATAAAAAATGTTTTAACTACTGCCACCAATGTACCACACAATGGATCATATTCACAAAATAAGCCTTCAGCTTGAAACAACAACAGAAATAAATAAATAATAGAAACCATCGCAGAGGTTTTTCACTAAGCTTGAACAACAGAAGCTGAGCTGTCAGTCTGCATCATATCTCCAAAGGGGCTCTGTAGACAGCAAGCCTTTGATCTCCTCACTGTGTAGAGCACCGGTGTTTGTGAGGAAGAGAGGGAATATCAATGGAAATATTTAAATATTTACAGTACAAACCCTGAATAGAACTTCATACATCAAAGCCTCAAATTCTCTAGTAAAGCAGGTACGTTGTTTAACACAACCATGGACTAATTTTAAAGCTTTTACCAGACATTAATAATGAAATACAGCGCTCATCAAAACATTTTTCATCATTCTCAAACAAACGGCAAGATCAAAAAGATATTTTCAGGAATGTTAAAACACTGGCATGTCGTGTATATCGCGCTGTTAGGGATCTCTAATCTTATTACAATGTGCATCATTACCAGGTGGAGTGTCAGCGGTGCACACAATAGTTCCAGCTCCCCTTTTCTGACCCGCATGCTTTGCTGATCGATATGCTGGTTGTTCTGAGAGCTCTGGTCAGAATATGAATCAGTAACACCAGTCTGGATGCCAGCTCGACACCTCACGATGCTGTGCTTATTGGGAGGTTCACGTTTCACTGCCTTTATATTTTTGATACTGAAAACCAAACAAGCTACTGTGTACAACACATGTTCGGAGATATGTATGAACAAATGTAATTACAGGAAATACACAATTTGTTTGGTTTTCACACACCTATGAAATGTAAAGATTTGTTTAACATTTATATTAGTACTTTTTTTTTCTGCTGTAACATATTCCATTTTATAGAAAAATTTGGCATTTTAGGAACTATGCTGCTTATTCCATTAGTGTTTCATGTCTGTGCATCAAGTAAGGAGCTGGTGGCAGGAGACAGTTAACTTAGATTCTGCAGTTTGTTTATTTTTTTTTACAGCCAGGCTTGCAGTTTCCCCCTGCTTTCAGTCTTTATGCTAAGCTAAGATAATTTACGGCTGGCTCTGGTGTCAAAAACTCTATATCATTACATGAGAGTAGATATCATGCGGGACTCTGACCATCCGATTGTACAGTTACCTAAAATTTGTCTTTATTGACTGCTCCAGTAAAATGAAGGGCAAATGGCTCCACACGTCAACATTCTTCTGTGTATATATTTAAGCTTCGATAGCAATCTGTAAAATATTGAAATATTTTGATACTGCATCAAACAAACACTCTGCTCTTTGATATTGTCATAATAATGAAGCTTTACTGTTGTTGTACAATATCATCTAACCTCCTGTGGTGTAGTCCTTGGCCTAACCTCTGCCAGCAGGTAGACCCATAGCACTACAAGGGAGACTTGCTCATGTTGGAAGATCAGGCTCATAACAACATAACTTGAATGTCTGATGCTGCAAATGAGATGCACTGTAAAGTGTGCTGTCAGGAACGGAGCGGTTGTCAAGGCTGCTGAATTCAATATCAGGTTGTGATACTGTGAAAACTCAAGTGCCACTGATACAGGATGATATTGCATTGTTTGTGTGTGGGCGGGTGTGTGTATGTGCGTGGGAAGGTGTGGGTGGATGGGGTGGGAGAGTCATGGCTTCCATTTCCAACACGATGCACAATGCCTTCCTATCCGTTTCCTATCCCCCACTAAGCATCCCCTGAGGGAAACAGCCCGACTTCCACTAAGTGTGAACACACAAATAACTACACACATGCTCATATGTCCATCAATGTGTGGACATCTGCGCGCGCACACACACACACACACACACACACACACACACCCCTTGTTTAACTGACTCTTCTCTCCCTTGCTTGTTATGCACAATAAATTCTAGTCTGATTTGGTACATTGTTTTGCATCTACACTTTCTTTCACCCTTCGCTTGCTTTCCTGGCCAATAAATGGATTATGTGCAACTAAAATAAGACACAAGAAAGGAGGGGCATGAGGGAAAAGGGGCTGTGAGGTGGTGGAGGTGGGGGTGCGGTCTCATGAAGGGGATAAATCCATCCTCAGTCAACTCAAAGCTCTTCAGGAGGCCCTTCAATCTCTCCTGTATCATCATTCGGGAGTACTGGCAAAGACTGGCGGCTTGAGTTTCAAAGTAGGCAATTAGTTGTGGATATTCCTGTGTTCAGAGCTCTGTTTATATTAATATGAGCAGAAAAGAAAGACATATTTCTAGACAGTGAAAATGAAAGGGGGAAGGAGAGGAGGGGAAAGATAAGGAGAGAAGAGAAAGAGATCAAAGACGAGGCTGATTCCCCTGGCCTGTAGTCTGTTACCGCTGATAAGGTGGATCAGAAGGGGATGCGGACCCATGCGCACACACACCAACCACATGTAGTGTATCTCCACACACACACACACACACACACACCCTGCTTTTATCACGGCCTGTTCTGTAAACACAGTCCGGCCATTTGATATTTAGACTGTAATCCTAAATGACACGAGACCCAGTCTACATTACAGGCTGCTATCCAGTGAAGGGGCAGCCAGCCAAACATATCACAATCCACACACACACACACACACACACACACTTCAATGATTTGGTAGAATGAAACCTAGCATGGTGCTCTCTGTGTCCCTTTCATTGACACAGAGAGACAGTAACAGGCACCCCCCCCCAGCAACCCCCCTGCCCTCCCATTATTGGTTTCCGTGTGAATTGATCAAACATGAGACTCACAACAGCTCTGAGCAGAGAACTGCTTGGTTTAATCCAGAAAAAGGAGCCCAAGCTATGGACAGAAAGGGAAAGTGACCTAGATAGATGATATCAGTATCTTCATCATCAGATGCAGCCACTGATTTGCTTTTAGGACTCGACTAGAAGGATTACCCGAATTGTCAGGCATAGGTGAACATAACAGTTTAATAAAACAACAAAATGGAATAGCAATAATTTTGTTCATGAGCCATTATTTGCATGATGCCAGTAGACCTTAAATGAGTTCTCTACCACATGTAACATGTAAAAGCTGATACCATGTTACTAGGGCTGAGGTGATTTATTGACGTAGTCAACGTAATCGATTACGTAAATGCGTCAAGTCGCATTACGTGCGTTGAAGTGTCGCTGCATCCGGTGTTAGCAGGGATTCCCCCGGACAAGCTCCAGCTACAACACCGCGCCTTCGACCGTATAAATTTTGGGAGTATTTTAGACAGACACTCAACAACGTGCTGCTCTGCGAGCTCTGTGAATTGGAAATAGCTTCACTGCAGCACTGCTGTCCATGAATACGTGAAGCAGCATGAACACGTGAAGTGAAAGTTTTCTGGAGCACTTTGTCTAGACAGAAACCCTGCAAAATGTGTTTACATTCTGTCTCCACACAAGCACGCCACATTATAAGCATGAGGACAAGAAGTCCTTTAAAATTTATTTTCTAAGTATTTCTTCATTGCTTTCATGTTAAAAGTAATTTCTTCCCCACTGCTGTCACGGTAACGTAACGTTACACCGTGTGTCATCTACCGTTAGGCCTTTCATATTTTCTGTTTATTTAACAGCCACGTATGAGCGAGAAAAGAGCTGAAAATAACCTATAAAATAAATATCCTGCCATGTATCAAAACTGAAAATAAAGTTCTGAAAGGTTGAAAATAAGTGTTTGAAAACTCAAAATCTTACAAAAAAAGTTTTGCAAGATCGAAAACTAAGATTTGCAGGCTTGCAAAATGTAAAATAAAAAATAAAATAAAATCTCTGCAAACATTATGTGGTTTTTGAGTTGTCCTACTTCAGAACCGCACCATTTTTTTTTTACAATGTTGCGCAAACAAATTTATACGATGTTGAGTTTCAAATTTGTCAGTGTTGTCCCAGTGTATTAGTTTGTTTTCCAGGTTTGAACCCTTGTAAATGGTGATCTGAAAATTAGTGTGCGAATATGTGGCAAAAAGTTTTACAACTCTGAAAATTGAGGTTGAAAAGGGCAAAACTTTTAAGTGTGGTAGTGGATTTTAAAGTTAACTTTACTGCACTTAACCAGTAACAACTATTTGTGTAGTTTTTTTTCCTTTTATGGCCTAAAGCACAGAAGACTAGGCATGCTTACTGTCCCTTCTATTAAATATCACATACCTACCTTTGCCGTCCAAAGCTGAGGCTACAGGGCTTCCCCTGTTCGTTTAACTATGAAGCTATGAGGATCCCCCACTACGTTACACATCTTGACCATATGTGACGACTTGGGAGTGAGAACAGGTTGGCTGGAGTGTTTGTCTCAATAGGCCTCTTCTCAGAACCCATCAGCTATCATCTAACAACGATTTAGCCACTGGGGGCGACGGCCAATATTCCTCTTTTGCTCTCCACATGGACTGTTCAATCATGATTGTGTAGGCTTTGGTTCCATGCAGGTGGTCAATACTACAAACGGACTACAAACAAAAAACAGAATGCTTCCAACCACTGTGCAGGTTTCTCTTTAAAATCTATTTGATTTGTACTTTTTATTTACCTGTATATGGAGACATTTTCTATGAGGTCTGTGGTCTCTGTGTCTGTGATGATGATACCTTTCGGTGAGACTGTCAGTGTCACTTTCCGAAACTTCTTAGCTCTGGCTCTGGCCTGTGGATATGAAATATAAAAAAACCACATATATACACACACATTTTAAAATCAGAGAACATCAAAATCTTACCACGGGTACAGACAGAGCTAGCCTGTCACTCTGACATAAATATAAGATGATCTTACTTCTGATTAAGCACAAAGAACCCTAAAAGCAATTGTCCCAGAAATGTGGGAAATTTATAAAAGGTGACAGAACGGGGAGGATGAAAGCTGCAGTGTGTTGCCCAGAACGAGTACTCGAGGTCGGGCTGGCAGCCACCGACTCCCCCTGCCGCTCTGTTCCATCTGGAGTTTCACAAAATACGGCCATAGTGCTGAGCTTGCGGTCTGTGACAGTGCCTGTTGACAATGACCTTCTTAACATGCAATTAGCTAGCAAACAAGAGCAGTTTTATTTTTCCCACCCAAATATCATCAGGTTAACAATCAGTGACTGAATGTGAATACAGAAGAAAGATGGCAAAATAAAAGAAATTATTTCATCATTTACCGCACATTTCTACATTCACCCGGCACCAGAGCACTTTCATTTTTGCAGGAGGTGAAATAAACATTGAAGAGAAGCTGAGGATGAAAAGGAGTGGGATATTTGCTTGAACAAAATCTAGGACTTCTGAAGGACAACAGGAATGATGCCTTGGCTTGCTACAGGAGCCTGAATGCCCTGGAGATGGTGACAAACAACAACACATTCTGTTAAAACCCACAGCACTTGCAATATGGGAAACTAATATTATAATAGTGAGGAAAAGGGTGCTCAGGCTGACTGTGGCAGCTCTCATTCATGTAGGAAGTGCTAACAACCACATTTCTTCTGTTATGTTACTCATGTTGTGCCACAAGGCATAAACCAATCTGCCAGCTTGAGATACCCCACTTTCTCTATATGTTCTGCCTTGTCTTATCATGCCTGACTGAAGCATGTATCCAATGGAAAAGTCACAAATGTATTCAGTAATCCCATTCAGGTTGATTGGTTACCAAGGGAACAGACAGAGACAACCGATTAGCTTTTTTCGGTCCTAGTGTAAATCAATTGAATCTTAATCCTGCCATTAGGTTCGGTTCAGTCTCTAATTGAGAAGTGGGAGGTTTATGATTAGGCTGCCTGTGCCAGGCTTTTCTTTCTGCAGAGAAACAGATTAGACATTCTTATTGTTGACGGTGTTCAGTGAAAAGGTGTGTGTGTGTGTGTGTGTGTGTGTGTGTGTGTGTGTGTGTGTGTGTGTGTGTGTGTGTGTGTGTGTGTGTGTGTGTGTGAGAGAGCATGAAAGAAAAATAAGGAGGAAATACGTTTGTGTGCATTAAAACATGCAAATAATTGGGTTTTGTACATCTACAAACTCACTGGTTTAAAACAGTTGTCAAAACGGTCTTATGAAAACTGACGGGATTCTGAACTGATGCAGAAAACTGTGCTCAGAAATCCCCTGCGCGACTCTGTGTTGTTAAGTACACAACATATCACTAATTTCACTGCTGCACATGTGCAGCCCTCGATAATCCTAGATTAACAGCTGTGTTACCATGCTGCCCTACTGACCTTGATATAAACATGACCCAACTATAACTGCCAAGAGAATAAGACAAAGTTGAAGGTGAATGATACTAATTACTCAGTTTAAAAGTAATTCTGGTGCACTGTTTATATATATTTTTCAGAACATCTCAATCTAAACTTTTCCCTCAGAATGGACTATTTGTCCTACATGCTAACTTGAAAGGTCACACCGATCCATGAACACTGAATTTAATTGATTATGACAGTGACCACAATGGTTTTCTGGCCATGAGTTTTGCTGAGCTGTGACTGACTGAAGTTCTGACATATAGGGCATCTTATATTCTTTCATTGTCTGTAGTTAGCCTATACCACAAGTTATATTATACTGTAGACAAGCAATGCAACCAATTCATCATAACTGATCACCCTGTCCTGGGTAATCAGAATAACATGGTTAAAATCTAAATTTGACAAGCAGTCACCTTCAAGTCATTCAGATAATGTGCACTGCAGTTTGAGGCTGTAATTTCACAAATCCACAAGAGAATTTCTATAAAAAGCATCGCTGTAATTGAAATCTTCACAATGTCACTCTTGAAATTTCACATTGCTATTGAAGGTGCTGAGCTTGCCCACAGAATTGTATGCAATATTGTTTGCAAATATCAGAATCAGTACAATCATATATACTGTATAAGCACTAGTACTTCTGATAATCAAAGGGTAGTATGTAAGATTCGTCAAGAAGTGACCATAAAATGTCAGAGTCAATATAACATCCATTATAAGGCTGTATGAGTCAGAAAGGGACCAGTGACTCACCGTGGCTACAATTCTGCGAATGGCAGCTGAGGCCATGTCCTCTCCTTTGGGCTGGCCCACCAGGGTCATACCCAGGTATTTCACATTGAACACCATTCCCTCCAGCAGAGTCTCCTTGGTGTCTGTCCAGTTCTCCGGCAACTCTGGTTGGACAAAAAGACCGGACATAGGACATCATCAAAATGCCCTGGTATAACTAAACAACTACATAATTACAAAAAATGTGAAATGTACATCACTAAACAGGAGTCCAGAAAAAGTATTAAAATGTTTTACAATACCTGTGAATGGATGCCTAAAAATGACATGTCACATAATCCACTTATAATAATAATAATAATAATCATATCAAACTAGTTAATTAGAAATGGGATTCACACGTTAGCCTTGAAAGAAATGTGTCACAACTGTTAAAACATACATTTCAACGTCTATAAGTCTGTCAGAATTAGTTTTCAAGTCAGTTTCTTTATTGTTTGTTGAGCAGACTGTTTACAATACTCAGCACAGACAGCATGAGAGCTGGCAGAGTAATATCACAGCTGAGCAGACAGGGCTGTGAACATACAGTAAGATCTTTCACAAATTATGTGTGATATAATGATTACACTATTTTTTTATATTAAATATTTTTTGTGCTTCAAATGTCTCTCTTCCGGTGCTCTGCAACATGTTAAAAACGTGTGCTTTGAAAGATAAAAATAAGATAACAACCAACTCTAGTGAGAGAATAAACACATGGTATCATCATTTATTTTGTGTAGGAAACAATCCATAAGTGAGCCTCACATTCCACACTATGCTTACATTTTCTTAATTTAAATACATCTTACATCCTACTCATCTGTTACCATCTCTTACAGAGTAAGAAGCTAATGTTTCTGTAGTAGAAAACAGTTAGGATCTCAAACATAAATTGTTGCACAGGCCCCACAAGCCCAGTGTCAACTGGGCTCGGACAGGCTGTACAAAATGGCTGCAATGTCCTGCTGTTGCTGTGATTTCCAACAGGTAGCACCAAGCTGTCCTCTAGCCGACTACCGTGGGAAGGGAGGGGGACTGCTCCCATTCAGAGAACTTAAAATATCTCTCAGCGACACCTGGACACCCTGCATTGGAGTATCAGGAGAGGAATAGCTTACTAAACTATGCAAGAGACCACATTCTGTGATAAACTTAAAGTGAGTCGATAACTGAAACATATGATTGACTAAACCACAGCGTTTCAAAGCATTCATCTAACAGCAAAAGCGCAGTGATAAAGACAGACACAGAACTGAAAATGCCCATGGTTTGGCCCCCCATTATTTCCCTTCTTCTTACAAGGGTATTGCTGTTTGTAGCACGCACTGAAATGAGGGAGCGAGAATGACAAAGAGTATGAACAAGATGAGCATGTAGAGAGAAAGAGACACAAACGCAATCAGAGTCCAACACTCTACTGGGCTATACTGGCAGCAAACTCCTCACATGGGCTGAGCCATCTGTCACCGGCAGGCCCCATGCAGCTGTGAAGGCGAACAGCAGAGACCACCATCCCCTTACAATGCTTCCAACAACTCTGAATTATTAACTAATCTTCAATCGTGCTATGGGGGCTGTTGTCAAAACCAGGGAGCACATTTGACGTTATTAAATGTGATTGCTTAGGTGGGCAGCATGGTTTGTTGCTTTTGAGTGTTCTGGATGAGAGCTATGTGAGGATTCAGGGTGCGAGTCTCACATATAGTCTAACATGGAAGTTGTGCCTTTATTAAAGCAATTCATTGTTCTGAGCCAGCAGGCTCACCACCTTTTAACAATGGCTCTTTAATGCTGTATTGATCCATGAGGGAGAAATGTATCCTCTCCCATTCCCCTCTCCACAGGAGGTCAAATGTCAGAGACAGCTACAGAACAGCACAAAGGGCTTCAGTCTTTTGCTCAAGAACACGAACAACATAAAGGCATAATAAAATAAGGACACTCTTTATGGAAAGGCATTGTTCTGTTGAATTTTGCAAAATGAGTTTTAATCACAAACAGACATAATTCTATTTACTTCCATTGTATTGGGTTGGCAGCACAATTGTCAGCGGTGGATATTTGACAATCATGGTAAATAAAACCAAAACTATCTGCATGGTTTGGTACCACTTGTAAGATTGTGGTGTACCAAAAAAATAAACAGGGATGGGTGTGAGAGCCATTTTCATTAAATATTTACAATTTGTTTTTGGTAAACCTCCCGCCATCAGGGGAAGCCAGTGGCACTGTCAATTTGGCACCGGAGTTCTTAACCTAGGTTCTTAACAGGACACAGGTGTTGCTGAGCCAGGAATGGGAGCACACACTTGACCGTGCCACTTGAGATATGGTGGATGAAGGTTGTTTTTTTTGTTCTGTTTGCTGGTTTGTCTATGAATGGTACAAACAGAAAGTGACTATACATACTGGAAACAACACAAACACCGATCACCAGGTCCATTTGAAGCCTTTTATTTATCATGTAGCATTATACAGTATACTGTATATTTATCTAAAAACAATGTATTAAGTATTAAAATTAACAGATGATAAAGCGTCATGAAATGACAACTGGTTATTTTATTGGCAGGAAACATGGGCAACAAATTCCACTCCCTCTGTCTTAGAGACTTGAACCATAGCAGCCTTTGCTTGGTTACTGCGAACATCTTAAAGCTAAACAAATACAGCTTTCCTGCGGAATAAACTACAAAAACAGAACAAATTTACTTCAACTATAAAAACTGCAACAAAAAAGGCTATAGCAAAAATATTTAAGAGATAATGGAGCACAGGCATCCTGAGTCAATGACGTAGCCGTTTTTTGTTCTGGAAAGCTCAGGCAGGTTGTGTGGGCTTTAGGGGGGTATTGAGAGGGAGAGTGGGCTACAGAGGAGTCAAAACTGTCATCAATGAGATTTGAAAATAAGGGAAATTTAAATAAATAAAAGTACAATGTTAATTCCATGTTATACTGTTAGTATATTGTTAATATTACTTATAGTTACTTTATTCTTTATAATTTCATATAGTTTACCAATAGTATAGGTCTAATATTATTCAGTGGGTTGTTTTCATTTATTAAATCCTTGTGCAAGAAGCAGTTTCTTCATCTTTAACATAGGCCTACTGCCACCGGCTTTACCAGAGGAGAGAGTAGCAAACACTTTAAATACGGCCAGCAGGTTTTTATTTGATTTTGTAAAGGTTAAAAATAGCCTACAGGAGATATACGGGCAAACATTTAATGGGAGATTACCGGGTGAGAATGGTGCTAGCTAGCTTTGAAAACTGCTCAGACCACGCAGTGAAACCATTTTAGCTGCCGTTGAAAATGTGTCCATCGAGTAGGCTATTGCATCATCTGATTGGCTTTTCTGATCTGCCTTTTTAGAGACCACCAATCAAACTAGTTAAAGCCATTATTGATCTTAGCACCCTTATTGGAAACCCTGGACATTTTCACCATTTACTGCAAGAGTCTAAAATAACATCAATCAGCAGCCGTGGTGGACTTCTTTGAGGCAAAAGGTCACTACAATGCGTAAAGCCAATTATCCATCCGCTAACCCGTCATCCAAACAGCAATTGTTCATTCAAAGATTATTACTCGTAACCAGGCACAACAGGCTGGTTTTTAGCCTTTTTATAACCAAAACAACAAAAGTTTAAAGAATGGTTTAAAAAGTGTGTTTATCTACATTAACATAAGTTGCAAACATTAGCACGCCCAGCTTACTATCTACACTTCTAAAGCCAAGGGTTAGTATATCTAATAATTTATATACTTATATTTTGGGATTACAAATGATGTTAGAAAATTCTCAGTTTGGGACTGTAACATTCCCTGTGTGGGAGCCCAGAAGCTACTATATCACAGTTCGGAGTAGCGAGAGCAGTTTTGCCCTGCTCTTTATTTGGTTGGAAGAAGTTAAATGCTACTAACCACAGCCTAACTCATTACCAGAAGTAGCTTTACTTTGCAGAATTCATTAGCTAGTCCTCATCTTTACAGGTAAGGATAGCTTACTTTTTATTTAGGACATGTAGTTTTAGCCTCTGTCTTTATCGATGTAGCCACTAGAGCTAGAACGATTAATCAACTATTAAATTAATCAACTATTTTGATAATCAATCGGTGTGAGTCATTTTTTAAGAAAAATTATCTCATTCCAGCTTCTTAAATGTAAATATTTGCTGGTTTCATTACTCCTCTATGACAGTAAACTGAATTTCTTTGGGTTGTCGACAAAAAAGGACGACGTCAGCTTGGGCTTTGTGAAACATTCATAGCATTTTTCATAAATTTCTGACATTTGACTTTTTCATCACATTACAAGGTAAATTTATTGTCATTTTACAACAAGGTTGCAAGATAAGATATAGTTGGTAACTGTAGAAAGTAAACAACTAATTGATTAATTGAAAAAAATAATTGACAGATTAATCGACAATGAAAATAATCATTAGTTGCAGCCCTAGTAGCCACTATGTGCAGATAGTATTTGCTTTGTGTTGCTTTAAAACGTGTCGGCTGGAAACATTAAAAACTCAGCTCGTGACTTTGTTTTAAACCAACTCATTGAATTAGCACTACTTAGCTAGCTAGCTGAGGCTGATAAAATCTGATGGTGACAGTTGCAATTTAAGGAGACTAAATCAACGGTTGTCACCTGGAATTCAAGATCTGATGTTGCTTACTTCTTTGTGAAATCATCACCCATGTTTAAAAAAATCATGTTTATAAACTGCATTATGCACCATACTAGAAGGGAAAGCTTGACAGGCATAGCAACAGTGATAAGGGTTGTGGGCTTAGCGATTAAAACATAGCCTACTTCACCATGATCAACTCCAATATCAATCCTTCAGTGCAGTTTGAGTCATCCCAAGCTGCAATACATCAACTTATGGTCAAATGGTCACGGTCGCCTTCTTTAAAATAGCACAGCATACAAAGCCGAAGTGCTACAGTCCATGTTGTGTTTCACCAGGCTAACACATGAATTATTAAAGAGATTTGTGTTGATGCTGCAGGTTTCCAATATATTATCCCTAAAAGAGGAGGGCTTAAATTTTTAATAAA
>NW_024043172.1:0-24908 GCF_014851395.1 Micropterus salmoides | reverse complement strand
CAGGTGGCGCTAGCGAGTCATTTTGCCACGGCCATGCGCGAAACCCATAAAATACGAAATTTTTCACCACTTCCGACATGTGTGCAAAGTTTGGTGAGTTTTCGAGTATGTTTAGGCCCCCAAAATTGAAAAAAAAAAAGAAAATAAATAAATCCTTACAGTTTCAATAGGGACCTCGCATGGTCGTGCTCGGGCCCTAAATATATTATTATTATTCATATTAGATTTTTGAAATGTGTATTTTATTTGTTATTTAGGCTATTTGTACAGTTTAATATTTCAAACATTTTGGATGATTGTTGTTATTATTCTTATTGTTATTATTGTTGTGTTGTATATATAGAAAGCCTACTAAATCAACTTATTGCAGTAGCGAATCTGTTTATGTTTTGTGAGACGTTTGAGGAAGGAAAATAGGAAGCAGTAAGGTAGGCCGGACAGTGGCAGCTCAGTCGGTATCGGGTCCTCGTTATCGAAAGGAATGTCACCCCCATCATTTGCATTTCCTTCCTCCATCCGCGGTACTTTCCACATCATTGCCAGGTTGTGAAGGACAACGCAGGCACAGCTGCAGCTCTGCCAGGATCCATTAAGACGCCTATTTTACCAAAGTAAGACAGATATTAGCTGCGGGCACAGAATAGGCTAGGGATAGGCTAGTTCTACAAGGCTACACGTCTGTCATTGTGCATGTTACTTAAGTCTATAGTTTGAATATTATAGATCCAAGCTAAAATGACAGTAGTGCGGGACTCAAAGAAAAAGTCACAATCACAATTCCGTCCTCTACTTCAGCAGCAGGGACAGCGCCATGGGTTTATCAATACACAGCACAGTTAGGTTAACGTACAGTGCTTGTATGCTGTGCTGTACTCTGATATTTAAGAGGCATGGTCGGGGCCATAGATTCTAACTTGAATAAAATAGAATTGGACAGGCCTACTCTTTGCAAACAGGCCCATCGGTTCTTCAGAACACCTATGCACTGCTCCACCGCATTTCTGGTCTTAGTGTGTGCTGAATTGTAGCACTGCTCACTGACACTTGCTGGGTTTAGCTATGGGGTCATGAGCCATTTTCTCAGTGGATACCCTGAGTCACCAAGCAACCTCCGGGGTAACTTGCTGCCTCAAGTCTCTCCAAAGGCTAGACTGCTTGAGGATGAAGCTGTCATGCTTTGCCCCAGGCCATTTGATTACAGCATTGGTATAACAAGGTCGGCATCACATACGATCTGAGCATTGATTGAGTGGTATCCCTTTCTGTTTACAAAGTCATTCTCATTGATTTGGGTCCCTTGATTCTGATGTGCGTGCCATCTATGCAGCCAAGTATGTCGGGGAAACCGGCCATCTGGTAGAGCTTCCGACGGGTCATATTTTGTTGCTCGGGCTGAGTTGGAAACTTAAATAGTCATTAAAGCACTGACATAATTATAGTGCAACTGCTCTCATTGTTCTACACAGTAGATTTATGCACTTGAATTGAATCACCAACCAAGTTTTGAAATGATCCTGTAGCAAAATATAGACACACTTGTAGGGAAGGACTGAGGGGACCGTTTCTGTCTGTAGTGTTGCAAGTCAACTGCCAGCAGGTCGGTAATCCTCAGTATCTCCGTGCATGGAAACGAAAGCGTGAGTACAAATCAATATCATCATAAATGTCCAAGGGGTGTAATCATGGAGAGAGAACACGTTGCCGATGCAAAACAGCCGACATAATTTGCTCCTCCTCATCCAAGTTATCCCACCTTTCAAATGATGCGTCAACCGCTCGACTACTTTATGGAGGACTTTACACCTATTAAGGGCTAGGTGTAAGATTTAAGTTGTAACTTATGTCTGCGTTGGACGTATTTCAGCTAGTGCAACCCTTAAAACGTTAGTAGCACGTAAACTCCAACTTAAGTTAGAAATTACACACAGGTACAACCCAGTGCTGATGTGTCCATCTGCTCTTGGGTGTCCTTGGTAACACGTCCAAAAAGCTAACGTTCGGCTCCAAACATGGTGTTGACCACTGTTTTAACAGTGTGGATATCTCTCTCTCAAAGTGGAGGATACCTGAAGGATTAAACTGAAATGCAATCCTTTGCTTGGCATCAAAGTTAGCCCCCTGGTCAGAGATTTTCCAAGCAGGTGTGAATCAATGTCACTGTGTGATGTCAGGATGTCTAGATGCCTAGTTCTAGTAGTTAGGTGTTAGGGATCACAGAAAGGACTCGTGAGCGGAAGTTGGCAGGCACACAGGCAGGACTTTATTTTAAGAGCACAGAGATGGGCAGGCGGACTGGCAGGCAGTGAGCAATGGACTGGTGATCTTGAGTACAGGCAGGCTGAGAGCAACGGGCTGGCAATCCAGAGTTCAGGCAGGCAGGCAGCGACTCCGCACCAGGGTGAAACTGTGGCAGACAGGAAACAAGAGGTTAGGCAAGATCACAAAAGGTATTTTGGCAAACTAGGAAATAGGCCGGAGCGATATACCACTGTGGGTAAATGGACAAACAGGCGACGAGTGGAGACTGAACCAGAGCTTAAGACTGCAGGCGTTGATGAGTTGATGAGTCCCAGGTGCGGAGTGCTGCAGGTGGAGAGAGGTCAGGCTCGGACACGCCCAACCACACACAGACATGGGACAAGACACACATGACTGACAGAAACAACAGGGGCGAGGAAACTGAGAACAAGAGGAAAAGAGGGGAGAGAGACCAACCCACGACAGTTAGGCATTTGATTGTTGGATATCTGAAAATAATCTCTGACCCAGGAGGACATAAGTGTCATAATCTTTTAAGCACCTTGGAGTGATCTGGATCCAGGACTATGGGATGCATTGCGGTCAGACCTAACTATGCAGAATGTCTCCCACCTCTGTGATGACTTCTCCTAACTTGTCCAGTTCTTGACACAAGCACATAGTCTACTGTTGGTGGGGATGAGCTTTCCTGCCTTAAGAAGCTTCAGCTCATTAGGGAAGCTCTCATGCTGTATCTTGTTGTTAACCAGCCAATTTTCTGGCCCATGGAGAAGGAAAGTGAGTCCCTACTACCATCTGTTTGGCTCAGCAAGACCCCTTAATGTCTTGCTCGTTCTAATGTCACCAGCGGGATTCCTTGCTGAATCAATATACCGCCATGAATGTGGTTCTGTTACCTCCAGAACTTCGGCCACTCGGGTGCCCACAAACACTGTGTAGCATTAGTCAGTCCGCAAGATTCAACTTTCAGGCTGCTTTGCTTTAAAAACAATTTGCCAGCTGGGCTCTAGTAAGTGCAACAAAAAGCTAGGGGAATTGACATCTGACACCTAAGGAGAGGTGCCCACGTGTATTCCCATCCTCCTCCATCCCCCTTGTCCTGATTTCTCCCCTCATCCTTCCACCCCTCACTCTTCTTCCCCTATTCTGGGGGTCCTAGAATAGGTTTACATGCTTCAGTGTTCAAAAAACGCATACTTTTTCTCACATGTACATTTCTGCATTACCTACTGTCTGAAACGCTCCCGAAAAAGCCCAGTCTGCTCTGATTGTTCTAACCCCATTCTGTTGTGACTAGTCAACTGCTTAGAGCGTGTGTAGGAAAAGCCATGCCTCTTAGATAAAGGGATTCTAAACAGCTGGTAACACTGGTCTATTCAATGCCTTGCAGAGACCTTTGGAAGGGCAGGTGCTCAAAGTATAAAAGGAGCACATGGAACAAGGATTTAATTAGGGCTGCCAAAATATTGATACAGAAATATATTGTTATTTATTTCTTGCTTATATGCATATACGGAAGCTTCTGTATCGTTACATCAGCAAATGCTGTGATACAGTTTTGAAAAAGAAACACAGGGAATACCCAAATCCAGCTTTAAAACACGGCGGGCTGACAGAACTTACAGGGAACAGTTGCTGTTGAGGGGTTGCTGGGGATGTTGCTGCTGCTGCTGCTTTGGTTGCTGCTGATACTACTGGAGGTGATCTGTGACTAGATATTAAAACAAACATAGGATGTATATTAGCTGATTAAACAATTATCTGACCATGACAAGATGTAAAGTCTGTTAAGTGTTTAGGACTGGCTTACACTGACTGACCTGCTGTAGTGCTACAGCCGCTACAAAGGCAGACTGCTATGAGAAAATATGAGGGAGATGCTCACAGAGACTGCTGCACACCGACTGCTGCAGGTAGAGGTGCCTTGTTGAAACATATCTCCCAGCCTTCTGTTGCACATCTCAATAAAATCCTTTGATACCCCTTTGAGCTGTTCCAAGTCTGCCTTTGATTCCAAAAGTTCTCACATTATGACACTAAGATGTGTGTGTGTGTTCATTCTGTTGGCCCCTAATAAACATAATCTTTCACAACATTTAATTCCTTTTTCTAAAATCTACTAGGGCCATTTCTTTTCTTCTTTTTTCTTCTTTTCTTTTCATTTCTCTTTACTTTTATGTCAGGAATATTATTTATTTTACATTGACACTGATGTTTTTAAATGTATTTCCAGTTATTGAGTTTTTATGGTAGTTTTGCTGTTGTAAACACTACTGTTGCTGTTAAAATGCAATATTGTTCTGAATTAAATGATCATTTAAAAAAGGGCTGATAAGTAGGCTATAATTTGGGGGAATAAGTATTAGTATAAGCCTGTTGTTATAATTAATTACTGTAATAATCCTAGTTCAAGTGAAAAGAATCAAAGGTGGCCTGTAGTGCTGCTGAATCACTAATGGTGTCTGAACAGGCTCATCATGGATGAGGTCATCAGGTGAAAGGTTATAATATGGGTCATTTTACTTACTACGAAATTATTTTTCATTCATTTTACTAATAGTTAGATTAGGCAGGCCTTCACAAAAGGGCCTTTGCAAATTTAAAATTAAATAAAGGATAGCCTATTTTGCATTGACAAAAGGGCTCTTTGGGCATCAAAGGGCAAAAGGGCAGGTGCTCAAGCACCCAGCGCATCCCCCTCTGCACATGTATGGCTGTAGCTATGGTGACCATGGAAGGCAAAATGCAAATGTGTTAGAATGTGTTATGTAGTTGTGGTGTGTAATGATTGATGGGTGTGTAAAGAGTGAACCCTCCTATGGAATTTGACCTGTGACCCAGTGATAGGGGGAGTAGAGATTAGTGTTTATGAAGGGACTGGACCCTTATATGGTATTTAGCAGATACCTAAACATGTTCTATATAAGCTGTGTTTGATGTACAGAGAGACAGAGTGGTTATCGGGCTGGGTCACTCTCCAAGCTGCTGCAGAGCTTGTAATTGATGCTGAATTCCTTGATGTAATAAACTTTTATGATCAAGAACAGTGTCAAGCGGATTTCTTCTCAACACATCATCGCATTTATTGTTCAGACAGCACATAGTGACGTACTGTAAGTAAGTAATGGAAGAAAAGGCTGAAATCCAAACAAAGCAATTCTGCCAGGACAGGAGGAGTGGTATCTGACAGGATCTCCCTCAGGTGTGGTCTTTGTGCTTTGTAAGTTTGCAGAACTTTTACATGCACTAAAAGCTATATAACACACTAAAGAGAAAATCCCATAATATGGCCACTTAAAGAGTAAAAGGAATAATAGAGAACTTATTCTTTAACTTTTTCTGCCAATCTACAGCTCCTCACTCCAGGCCAGTAGGTGGCGGTAATGCATATATAAGCTGGTTTGCCAACCACCATTGAAACTCAAAGAAGAAATGTGACACCAACAAGACAGTGAAAAATACTATCTGGAACATTGTCAGTGATTATCCTCTGTCGGTTTCCAGACAACACGGCTGGCGTTGTGACTCGACGCTCAGGCTTCCAGCAGCGGGTGCAGGACGTCTATTTTCTTCCTATTTTGCTTGAAGACAGTGGTTACCCTGCCCAGAGCAGCACAGCCACCCTCACTATCCGAGTGTGTTCCTGTGAGGCACAAGGATTGCTGCTTACCTGCTCAGCTGAGGCCATGTTCCTGCCTGTGGGCCTCAGTACTGGAGCTCTGATGGCTATTCTGTTATGTGTAGCTCTGCTGATTGGTAAGCTAATCTTTCTTCTGTCACAAAATACAGAGCGATATATACAAACACTGGTCATGGCATTAATCCCAGCACATTTTATCATACTGACAAGTTTTGGCTACCCCAGGTTCAGTCTCAGACTTTGTTGAGACATATTAGTATTTGTTTTATAATTAGCTATTATAATGCTGTTGCTACAGAAACAACATCAGAAAAAAAACAACTCTACAGAGGATTAAAAACAGCAAAAGAACCACCTCATGTAGTTTTTCGATTTGTTTACAGTCAATAAGCTGATGTTTTGACATGAATCCCGTGAATGCTGGGACACGCATTTATACATGTGTCTCTTATGCTTTATGGTTTAACGTTCCATTAGAGCTGGGATTTCTTACTGTTAGTGAATGCACTTCCATGTACTAAGGCTAAGTCCTTGCAGCAGTGGACTGGGTTCTATTCCAGCCTTCCCTATGCTGCATTTCATCCCCCTGCTATCTCTATTTATCTATCTTAACAAGATATTTAAACCATGTGGGACCATTACATTAATTTGGTCTATCCAGGGGTCTCATTTATAAAACTGTAGGAAAGACTACTAAAGGTTGCATACGGACAAAACACAGGAAGTCGCATATTAACAATTAAACTGCACAACATATTTTGTATTCCTTTTCAAAAACAGGTCCCTATTGAATTTGTAAAGATTATATTTTTAGGGCCCGAGCACAACCGTGCCAGGTCCCTATTGAATTTGTAAAGATTATATATTTTACTTACACAGCTTTTCTTTTAGGCAGGCTGGAGCAGAAAACAACTCACCTTTCTCAAGTTGTACAGTAATGTCACATGTGTATGAAGGTGGATCAAACAAGCTAATCTTAAATGTCAAAGTAGAGAGGAGCCTAGTAGGCCTATTTATTTTCATTCATTACACAATATGAATAAGCTATGCAGACAGTTGTAAAGAAAGAACATCTTTTTCTTCTGTTCTCTACTTGTTATAGTTACACAGTATTAGGGGTGTGGGCTGTATTAAAAGTATCCACTGTTCTCCCATGCTCTAACACACAGTAACGATGAAATGTGTGCTGTTCTCTCATTCTTCCTCTGTATGTACACATAAACAACAAGGCAGGGAAATATAAAAGGAATTTATTTTATTGTTTGGGGGTTATTTGTTGCTCTCCTTCTCCTCCTTCTTCTTTTCCTCTGAAGAATATGGTTATGTTCTGAATAGCGTTTTTGTTGAAACAGCTGCTGAAAACAGCAGAGCAAGGAGCTGCTCCGTGTGGGAGCATTTACCGTAAATACTCGAATAGGAGTGCACTCCAGATTTAGATGTGGCTCTCAGAAACAATCCAGCTCACTTTCCTGCAGTTCTGTGTACGTATAAGTCGCTAATTGAAAACTCTGTAGGTCAGAGTGTCCACATGAAAGAGAAGGAAGACATGGCTGGTAGTGTCTTCAAACAGAGTTGCTAAACACCTCAGTGCACTGAAGGAAGCCATCTGAATGTGTGAAGAGCAGCTTGTTGATGTGTGCAAGCAGAGAAGGTCTAGAGCTCTCCCGTCTGACTGGTCCACCAATGGGCAGAAGTTGACCCCTTGAGACACAGCCCCTCCTCATTTGCATAATGAGGCAGAAATGCATACAGAAATGTAAAAAGGACAGGCAGAAATAAATACCATGGGTGAAAATAAATAAGTAAAAAAAATACAAAGGAAGAATAAAACAGACAAAAATATTAAAACACACACATAAATTAAAGCTGCAAGCAGCGTTGGGTGAGCCCTCGCACTTGTAGCGTGTCCGGGTGTGAGCCGGCCGAGTTGCATATTCTGGAGCTCTGCCAGTGCGGCTGTGAATTTGCTACGCGGTTCCGACACTGCATGAAGGTGTTATATGTCACTTCCTGTGTCACCTATGTGGAGCTACATAGCACTTGCCGCTATGAATATAAATCGGTATTGGTGTGTAGATGTCTGCGGGGTGGGAGAGTTATCAAGCACGTAAAGTTTGGTTCAGATGTGAGCATGTACACGTAAGTTACAACAACTTCCTGTGTCATGGCGAAGACTTGATCTCTGACGCCACGCCACGGACACACCCATTGACGAAAACTCGCAAATAGCACAACTTTTCATCTTCAATGCCTTTAGAAGGCACAGCAGAAATTTGAGGTTGGTCGGACTAAATCCCTAGGAGGAGTTCGTTAAAGTACAAAGTGTGTAAATCATCATCATCATATGGGTTCTTGAGGCTTTTTTGTGCGTCTTGATATGATACATGTCCCCAGAAAATTTCGTACATGTAGGTTGAACGTGAACGAGGGGCTAATCTTTTCCAATTTTCTAGGTGGCGCTAGCGAGTCATTTTGCCACGCCCATGTGCGAAATTTGTAGAATACGAAATTTTTCACCGGTTCTGACATGTTTGCAAATTTTGGTGAGTTTTCGAGTATGTTTAGGCCATGTCAGTTGAGCCTACTTTGCAGAGAAAAAAAAAAATATATATATTTCAATAGGGACCTCGCACAGTCGTGCTCGGGCCCTAATAATAGTGATAGTGAATAGTGATAGGAGGAGAGAGGAGAGGGACGAGAAAGCACAAAACTACGGGAAAGGGAAGAAGTTGAGTTAGTAACATGCAATAATGGGATGAGGTTGCATACAGAGGGAGAGAAAGAAGAGGAGAGAGGAGCTCAGTGCATCATGGGAAGCCCCCTGGCAGTCTAGGCCTATAGCAGCATAACTAAGGGATGGTTCAGGACTCACCTGAGCCAGCCCTAACTATAAGCTTTATCAAAGAGGAAAGAAAGTGTGGATATATGTCAGAGGAGGAGATTATTATTGTAGTTTCTGGTATGGTCCCCCTTCTGTATATCACTTGTCTCCAGGATTACAGATACAAACAGAGCTGTTTGGCACATACACGATCACTGTGGATTTTGACACCCTAATAATGGACACCCACTGGAAGTGAAAAAATTGTGTGACATCGCTAGGGTTTTTATCCTGATTGTAAAGCTAGCAAGTAGCATGCTCTTTAGCAAACATTGCGTAAATAGACAAACTACAAAATTCTCTAATAAAGCATGTGCCAAGCAGCACTGTTTGAATTCGTAATCTTTGAGACAATGACTTCACAGTCACTTTTCACCTCTCTAGATGATTGTGAATTTTGTATTTAATTCTTTCAACATAAATAAGTGAGCATTTTATTAAGATATACTAGAATTGTAGAATTGTTTAGGTTTGGGTTCAGATAAATGCCAAACAGTGACAAAGGCAGGACAAATTTCTCACTTACATTTGAGGAACATCATTCAAGCATCAGTAAAGTGAGAGACCTACGAGTAACAATAGATACTATCCATCCGTACATCCATGGTCAACCACTTATCCTGCATACTGGGTCCCAGCTGACATTGGGTGAAAGGCGGGGTACACCCTGGACAGGTCGCCAATCCATCGCAGCAACAATAGATATTAGTAAAAAATCCGTGATAAAGAGTAACAGACATGTAAAAATATTTTAAACTAACCCATCATTTTATTCTTATTGTGTCTTGCAGTTATGGCTACATTATACATTGGCCAGAAGCGCCACAAAGAGAAAGAGACCCTAATGACATCAAAAGAGGACATCCGTGATAATGTCATTCATTATGACGATGAGGGCGGTGGTGAGGCGGACACCCACGCCTTTGATTTAGGCACTCTGCGCAGCACACACTCCCAGTGCACCAGCAGTCACAGAAGCACCTCCAAGAAAGAAAAAAATGGCTACGGAGACGGGGTTCTGCTGCATCTCAGCAGTCGATGTGACGACATCAGGTCACGTGACATCCATCATCAAACAGCCATGGTGATCACTGCCATGAACAACAAGACCCCACTCTCTTCTCATGGCAAAATGACTGAGGGAAATGCTGAAATGATCAGGGAGTTCATCGAACAGCGGCTAGAGGAGAATCAGCAGGGTTACACCACCCTGCCCTATGACTCACTGGCGACCTACACCTACGAGGGTGATGGCTCAGTGACTGGCTCACTAAGCTCCATAGAAGAGTCATGGGTAATTGACAATTCAGGGGATTTTAGCTCCCTTGGTGAATGGGAGCAGCCATTCAAAACACTGGCAAGTATCCTGGATAAAAAGTCGCCTACACTGACAGAGAAGAGCTGAGAGGAAGTTGGAAAGCACAGAGATATTGGGAAGCCATGTTGGAATGATCTTTTATTCCTAGACATGTTTTTTTTGTTGTTGTTTTTTTACCGTGAATGATGTTGAGGAATTTTTAGAAAGCTGTCTATGTGAAGTAGAGTTGTGGATTGTTTAGCTAGAGAGCAGGGAATCTAGCAGGTGCTTCTCAAGAGTGCCTGGCACTATATGTATTGCAATTAATTTTACTTAATAAATAAATATTCATCTGTTTTGATTTCCATATCAGATTCTCATCAAAATATTTCCAGTGACAGTGAACAATGACAGTGTTGATTCAACCAGAAAACCAAATGTTTTCTTAGCCACACTAGGGGGGTCACTATGATCATTTTTTCGGTTGAGCACTTATTCAGTCACCACTTTGGTCTAGATCACTGTATCTCAACAAATATTGGATTGATTGCCATGACATGTTGTCTAGATATTCATAGTTCCAATAGAATGAATCCTACTAACTTCATTGACTTTCTTCTAGCAGCTCCATGAGGTTGCCATTTTAGTTTCAGAAACTGATTTAGCTGAAATGTTTGGATGAGATTTAATATCAGGTTTTTTTAAAACACTGAAAATTCTGGCACTCCAACATTTTCTGTGATCCATTGTTTTTACACTTTATTTGTTAGTGTTACATCATAGGGTCTAGGGCTATCCTGGACGCAACATAAATGTGTGGCTTCCCACTCTTCCCATTCCCAAGCAAGGCCAGACACAAAGGAAAGTTTTATTATCTTCAGAGATGAGCAGTACCCAAAACAACAACCAAAACAGTCTGAGAAACCTGAAACTCGCCTAAACCAAAAACAAAAAGTAAAAAAAGACAAAGCTCTAAACTACACTCACCTAAAGGATTATTAGGAACACCTGTTCAATTTCTCATTAATGCAATTATCTAATCAACCAATCACATGGCAGTTGCTTCAGTGCATTTAGGGGTGTGGTCCTGGTCAAGACAATCTCCTGAACTCCAAACTGAATGTCAGAATGGGAAAGAAAGGTGATTTAAGCAATTTTGAGTGTGGCATGGTTGTTGGTGCCAGACGGGCCGGTCTGAGTATTTCACAATCTGCTCAGTTACTGGGATTTTCACGCATAACCATTTCTGGGTTTACAAAGAATGGTGTGACAAGGGAAAAATATCCAGTATGCGGCAGTCCTGTGGGCGAAAATGCCTTGTTGATGCTACAGGTCACATTGGTGGTGGTGTAATGGTGTGGGGGATGTTTTCTTGGCACACTTCAGGCCCCTTAGTGCCAATTGGGCATCGTTTAAATGCCACGGCCTACCTGAGCATTGTTTCTGACCATGTCCATCCCTTTATGGCCACAATGTACCCATCCTCTGATGGCTACTTCCAGCAGGATAACGCACCATGTCACAAAGCTCGAATCATTTCAACTTGGTTTCTTGAACATGACAATGAGTTCATTGTACTAAAATGGCCCCCACAGTCACCAGATCTCAACTCAATAGAGCATCTTTGGGATGTGGTGGAACGGGAGCTTCGTGCCCTGGATGTGCATCCCACAAATCTCCATCAACTGCAAGATGCTATCCTATCAATATGGGCCAACATTTCTAAAGAATGCTTTCAGCACCTTGTTGAATCAATGCCACGTAGAATTAAGGCAGTTCTGAAGGCGAAAGGGGGTCAAACACAGTATTAGTATGGTGTTCTAATAATCCTTTAGGTGAGTGTAGGCTTCTATCAAAAACAGGGGGAAAAAGGGTGCAAACAAAAAGAGCTGCTCACCCTTACCAACTGCTAGTAGCTGACACAACAAAGCTACAACAAAGAAAATCTGTACATAACAAACAAAATGGCCAAGGCCAACAAAACAAGGCTGTCATAGACAACTGTTGTAATGTGAGCAGAATATAGTTAATACTATTGGGTTATTGGCAGGGTTCAAGTTCCGTGGGAGCCAGTGGGAGCTCAGCTCCATAAGGAGCGTCTGAGCTCCCATGGAAGCAGTAAAGTCATGCATCTGTGGGGGTCTCTAATTCATTTATCAACAACCATTATTTTGAATCACAAGTAATGTATTTTTCATTGTAATTAGTATCTACTATTATTTACATTAAACAAGATAAACAGACTTAAATGAACACACTTTCCTAATGAATTCCGCTGTGCATCGCATGACTGACAGGATGGCTGCACTTCTCCACCATCAGCCACTATTGTGCGCACAGTTTTAACCAAACAGGTTGAGGCCGCGACCCGTGAAAATGAACTCAGTTGTGTTGTAGCCTACTGTATTACTCTGTATTGACTGCAGCTTATTTGTTTAGTATTATTGGCTTTTTGATGCATCCTCCAATTAGTACAGTGCTACAAATGATAATATGCTTCTACTGTGTGCCGGCGCCAGCAGTGTGTAAAATAATAACACTTTAATACTACCATAAAGGGCGGAATGTCACTGATGGCATTTTTCAGGCGATTGTAACTTAACGGATTGCCTAGTGTGAGTCGGCCTACACCCTGTTGCAATATCACAGACATCTGGGGCAAGTAGTGGACTGCTGTGTGTGTGTGTTTGCGCGTTACTAAGCAATGATCTCTCTCTCTCTCTCTCTCTCTCTCTCTCTCAGCGCTGTTCAGCGCCACATGAAGTCAAACGCACCTATTGAGTTTCCACTCTTCTTCGGTGTCTCTGCCTCAGCCCGCCCCCTGCTGGACTGGTTAGGTTGTGAAGCATCTAAATGTGTATATGCTGACCTGCTCTTTGTTGTGGAAATTGTATCTTGCTAGTGAGGGGTTGCGCAAATAATTGAAAACTGTTGTCTTTGAAGAATTTATTAACAAAAGAGAATAAAGAGTACTAAAACACATATACAGCTGTTCCAGAGACCTGCCGCCTAGGGTAGCTTCAGGCATCTGGCCCCGAGCAAAGGGATGCATAATCATTTACACAGTCTAGGTTTCTATGTTTTGGGGAACAGAGATCCTCTCTCAGCCTTGAATGAACATTCCGGGAGAGTAATGGTCCGTATAGTGCAAAGCGTAAAAGCGCTTTTACAGTACATCTGCCAACAGCCACCAGGGGCAATTCAGTATCTTTCCCAAGGATAATTCGACATGCAGCCTGGAGAAGCCTTGGATTGAACCGCAATGTCGAATACAGCACTGAGGTCCAATGATACTAAGACTGAAATTCTGCCAGTCAGTGTTTAAATGGATGTTGTAGCAGACCTCGGCTACGTAAAATTTTAATACAGTTATGAAAATTAATATTTCCGGGAATACTAATTTTAATACAGTTATGAAAATTAATATTTCTGGGAATATCAATTTATACCTCGAAATTAGGAGCACCACCTAAAGATTTGCTTGTCCGCCCAAGGCTTTAGGTCCTTGAGTATAGCCTGAGAATTATACAGAGTTCGGTTAATTCATTAGTTAAGGTCAATCAGTCAGTCTCAGATCTGAGCGTAAGTTCTGTGTATAGGGACTCTAGATTCTGAATAACACACACACATACATCGCTGTGCTCAAAGTGAATTTATTAACTAACAAAAAAGAGTACAATAGTGGGTAAATGTGGTGATATTACAGGGATAACAGTTAATATGACAACAAGGAGGTACTAAACAGGGTAGCCTATGTAAGGTTCGATGGAGTTTCAGTTTATTGTAGAGGGAGAGAATTCTACGAGTATGAGGGAACAAATGACCGAAATTGGATTGCAGATTTAATTTGTCTAATCTAAGGGTTATTAACTGTGGATGGAGCCCATAGAACACCAACGACCAACCAAAGAGTGTTGTTTGTTTTGGCCTACCGTTGCCGCAGGTCCCGTGGCGAGGCTCGACTGCCGGTTGGCTCGGGAAGTCGGTTCTGGCCCGACCCCAGTGGCGTTTTCGAGTTGGGTTGAAACCGGTGGATTGGGTCCGGAGTCCTCTGTGGGAAGCGCTTGCAGCAACGGGCTGTCAGCCAAGGCTTTTGCTCTGATCTCAGTTCGTTTGGTGTCGCTATAGGGCCCACTCAGGGTTCTGTCTTCAGAGCCATGGTTTCATTTATTCAAGGCCATAAATGAAGGCTTCTGAGTTTCTGGTCCAAAGTTGCTCACAACGGTCGGATGAGGTTGCAACAACAAAATCAAATAAACGCACACATTCACCGTAGGTTCGCGAGGCCTCGGGAATATAGGCTATTTAATGTTGCTGAGGTTAAACAGGCAGCTCCAAACAGAATAAAGAAAATCAAATCTCCCGCTGAGAAATTTGGAATTCAGGGTCGTAGCTTTCTCAGCTCGTCTGAAGGAGATTTAAGTACGAAACGAAAATCGGAATTTCAAAAGTAAAGGAAGTTAAGAGAACGTATACGTTTAGTTTCAAGAAAGTTTAAACGAAGAGTTTTGAAGAGGTAAGAAGCTAGAACAAAAGACAGCAAGGCCTTTTTATTGATTCCGCTAAGTAGTGACGTCAATTTTGGGGATGGTCTCCCAAACGTCGCTAAGGTGTTAACTTTTTGGGATAAAGAAATATACGTTGCGCGTATTTCTCTTTGATCTCTCTCTCTCCACAATATCGACATTTGGAAAAATACTTACTTCTAAACATTCGGATAAAGACAGTTAAAACAAGGCTAAACACTATGGAAAAAGGTTATAATGGTTATATAAAACGTAACAAAGCTTGATTACATGTCTTCAGTATACTTGCTGGTTACTGGTTTTAACTCATGAGACAATTTAGATGTAAGCATGACAGTAAAATTTCGTTTATGCAATTACATGGTGATAGTTAGGCCTACTTAACAATTCTGTCAGTGTAAGCCGAGTTTTAAACACTTGCGTGTTATACCTTTCTTGTCCCCTTGGTGGCGCTCGGGTCACACAAGAAAAGAGTAGACATTCCACTTTAACTGAGAGGCTGGTGATGCCTACGAGCGTTTCCATGGATAATTTAGTAAGAAATTGTATATGAAACATTTAACTAAAGCATTAGTTAGCATTGAATAGACAGTGATTACTAGGGAGTAACAGGAATGACTTAAGACAACACAGAAAGAGGTTAGAAAACTAGTTCAAGATTACTTTCTATGGGTCTGCTAGTCTTCAAACATCACTAAAGGATAACAACAGGGTTATTACTTACTAAACTCAGAGGCTAACACTGCTGCTCACTTAGCAAGGTTATTATTTAAACAGAATAAACACAGTTATACTGGAACCTTGCTTGGTTCGAGTAACAGGGGTTTTTATGGTCTTTCTTCTCTGCATTCCTGGCTTATCGCACAGGTTATCAGAGAATGAAATGGTGGTTTATGGCTCAGCTGTTCTGTGGAGAGAAAAGAGTCAGATTGAGGCTGGAGGTGACCTGCTGGAGGGAGAAGGGGTCAGATCGCCCCTTTTCCTGTCTGTGGACTGTCTTTAGTGACACCTTTACGGCTAGAAAGGTTCACTAAGGCTCTCTGAATACACAATCCTTAAGCGATTCATTGTCTGATTGAGTCTCTTTCGGTCCTTACCAACACCAGGCGATGTCTCTGGGTTTTACATGTGAAAAGGTCAACTCTCGGGGAGGGAAACTTCCCTCCCTCTTTTGACACCATCTGACCTTCTTTGAAGTGCGTCTGGTTGAGTTCACAACAATGTCATTGAAGACCTTAACAAGAGCCGTCTCAGTGCTGTGGTGTGGTTGAAAAACCTGACTGGAAGACATCAAAACAGTTATTTAGTGCCAAGAAAGCACTAAGCTGTTGAAAAACAGTCTTTTCAATGATTTTACTTAAAAATGGAAGATTTAATACGGGCCTATAATTGCTCATTAGGGAACTGTCTAGATTGCTCTTTTTGGCTTAATGACTGCTGATTTCAGGGACATGTTGACAATTTGTAGTAGATCTGAGGCCATGCATTTAGACACATTTTTGAAAAAACCTGTTGTCAGAATATCAAGGCAACATAAAGAGGATTTCAGATGTTGTATTATGTCCTCCAGGTTTTTATGGTTAATAGAATCAAATTGTCTCATGCTATATGAATTGTTTTTAAGTGGACACAGGGACAAGACATATCTTGTTACTGACATGGAGGCACTGATTGCTTGTCTAATTGTTGGAATTTTGTCTGTGAAGAAGGAAGCAAATTCATTGCAGGCCCTGGTTGATAGAAGTTCAGAGGCTACAGACACAGGAGGGTTGGTTAGCCTGTCGACAGTAGCAAACAAGGCACGTGCATTATTAGTGTTTTTGGTGATGATGTCAGAGAAGAAGGACCGCCTTGCATTTCTCAGTTCTAAATTATAAATGCAAAGTCTCTCTTTATAGATGTCATAATGAACCTTTTCGACACTCTCTTTTTTGAGTTCTAACCAGCGTGGTTCTCCATGGAGATCTTCTCTTACCAGAGACCACCTTCACCTTGGCTGGTGCAATGGCATCAATAACATTCGTATTTTTAGAACTGAAATTATCTACAAGCTCATTGACTGAGACGCATGAGAGTGCGGGTGTCGAGGAGAAAGCCTCAATAAATTTTTCACTAGTGTTTTCAGTGATATGCTGTTTTGTGATTACATCCGTTTGTACATTTGTGTGCACGCAGATAGCGCTCTCAAAGAAAACACAGGAATGATCAGAGAGAGCAACATCAGTCACCACAACCTTGGAAATGTGCCCCTTATTGTGTGTGGGCTCCGTCACATGTTGGGTCAGTCCATAATTATCAAGAACACAACACAGTTCTTTAGTCCTTCTGTCCTGGGGGTTGTCAACATGGATGTTAAAATCACCAACAATAACCACACAGTCAAAGTCAATACAGATTATAGACAGCAGTTCACCAAAGTCAGCAAAAAAGTTTGCACAGTATTTAGGGGGCCTGTAGATATTTAGGAAAATAGCTCGAGAAGAGGAATTCAGCTGAAGAGCCACATATTCAAAAGAAGCAAAATTCCCATAAGACATCTTTTTCCATTGGAGGGAGTCATTAAACAAAATGGCAACTCCACCTCCTCTCTTATGCACTCTAGCTTCACTCATGAAACTGAAGTTGGGAGGGGTAGACTCGATAAGGACAGCTGCACTGTTATCTTGGTCCAACCAAGTTTCAGTTAAAAACATGAAATTGAGATTGATTATAAAATCATTGATTAAAAATGTTTTTCAAAAAGAAGACCTAACGTTTAACAAAGCTAATTTTAGTGTTAAAAACATTATCTGGCCCACTTTTTTTGACAGGCTGCGGCTGACGAGGAATTAATACTAAATTTGCAGGATATGTTGAGTGCTTCCTGTTTCTTAACACATTCACCGTGCTTTTTCTGTTACCTATCAAGACAGGGATGGAGAAGACTACCAGCATTGAGTGCTATTTTCCTTGTAGCCTGGACCCAGCACATATCAGACAGAGCTTTCTGGGCTTTTTCGCCATTGTGGAGTGGGAAGGCGGGTTGTGCGCTGTATTTGTGACACGTGTCAAATCTGGAGGACTTAGAACCAGTGGTGGAGGTGAACGATGAGGGGGGTTTAGGGTAGAGAAAATGGGAGTGGAGCGAGGGAAGGTGCGGGGAGTAAATTTGGTCCCACCTCTAACCAGGTCTTCCATGTGATTAGTGAAGTCCAACAGGGGGGAGAGGGGAGAAAGGGTGTCTGGAGATAAGGGTGTCCTAGATGGGGATTGGGGGGGTAGAGATGGTGAATCCTCACTGTTGGTTTTCAGTGAGGGAGGTGGAGGCTCTTCCTCTTGGTTCAGTTGTCTCCCGTGATCAGAGTTCTCTTCCGGCGGGGGCTGAGGTGGCTGTCCTTCAAGGTTTCTGGCGTGTTGTGTTATGTCTTCTTCTTATTTAGATTCCTCTTGTCTCTTGTCCTTGGCAGAGGGAACAGATGAGTGACGCAGAAAGTAAAACAGGTTGGAGCTGAACAATTTTACTCCTTTGACTCCTGAGGCGAAGTCCATCTGCCTTAAAAAGATGTCTGCAGTCCCACAGAAAGTAAAAGTTTTCGATGAAATGCATTGAATGCACAGTACATGCCGTTGAGAGCCACGTGTTCAATGCCATCAATCTGCTGAATCTCTCAGCTCCTCTTCAGATTGGCGGTATAGGGCCACTAATAAACACCTCAGCATTCAAAGAGCTTTCAAATAAACTATTGCTCTGTAGAAAGTCACACAGCTGTTTAGCAACTGCTTTCTCCAGGACCTTAGAGAGAAATGGAAGGTTAGATATAGGTCTATAGTTGGCTAAAACATCTGGATCAAGGTTGGGCTTTTTCAGAAGAGGTTTAATTACAGCTACTTTAAAGTACTGTGGTACATAGCCTGTTGATAAAGATAGATTGATCATATCTAGTATAGAGGTGCTGACTAGGGGTAAAACATCTTTAAGCAGCCTAGTCGGGATGGGGTCTAATAGGTAGGTTGATGGTTTAGATGAAGAAATTATTGAAGTTAGTTGGTAAAGATTGAGGGAAGCAAAACAGTCTAAACATATATCTGGTTCTACAGCTGTTTCAAAGGTTCCTGAGTTAAGAGATAAGTTGGTGCCAGTTGAGGGCAGGTCTTGGTGAATTTTGTTTCTAATAGTTAGAATTTTATCATTAAAGAAGCTCATGAAGTCGTAACTACTGAGAGCTATGGGAATACTTGGCTCAATAGAGCTGTGACTCTCTGTCAGCCTGGCTACAGTGCTGAAAAGGAACCTGGGGTTGTTCCTATTTTCCTCTATTAATGACGAGTAGTACGCTGCTCTGGTATTACGGAGGGCCTTCCTATAAGTTTTAAGACTATCTTGCCAGATTAAAGGAGAATTTTCCAGTTTGGTGGAACGCCAATTCCTCTCAAGTTTCCTCGATATTTGCTTTAATTTGTGAGTTTCAGTATTATACCAAGGAGCGGTCGGTTCATGAACACTCTGAGAGAAGCAATGGAATCTAAAAGAGAGATAAACGCGGTACTGAAGCTGTCATTCTCAACGTCCACATAAATATTAAGGACTAAAGTTGTCAAAAAAATCTGCAAATTCAGATAAGAATTCAGAGTATGGACCCGGTGCTCGGTACGCTATAACAAAAAGAATTGGTTGCAATGATTTCCAAATTGGGCGTGAAAGACTAAGAACAAGGCTTTCAAATAAGTTATAATTTAGTTTAGGTTTACTCGGCCTGTGCCTCAAGGAATGTGAGTATTAATATGACTGGGAGTGATGGATTCATTTAGGCTAACATATTCTCCATCACCCAGCCAGGTTTCAGTAAGACAAAATAAATCATATCATAATCTGATATTAGTTCATTTACTAGTACACCTTAAGAAGAGAGAGATTTGATGTTTAAGAGTCCACATTTAACTCTCCTATTTGTTTGCACTATTGCTCTTGTGGTTTTAATTTTTATGAGGTTTTTATGCACAGCTACTCTTTTGTTTACCTTTGATTTAAATAATTTCAATGGTCGTTGTACAGACACCGTCACTATAGGATTTTCACTAAGTAACTCCTGAAATGGAGGAGCAGAGAAGTGTGTTAGACTGTGACTCTGCCTCCTGGTCTCAACTCTGGCTTGTCATGGATTTGGTCCACTAATAAACTTGGCCAGATTTCTAGAAATGAGAGCTGCTCCTTCCCAAGTGGGATGGATGCCGTCTCTCCGGATCAGACCAGGTCTTCCCCAGAAAGTCTGCCAATGATCTACAAAGCCCACATCGTTTGCTGGACACCACCTCGACAACCAGCGGCGGAATGACGACATGCGGCTATTCATGTCATCACTGGTCAGATTTGGCAGGGGTCCAGAGAAAACTACGGTGTGTGACATTGTTTTTGCATATGTACACACCGACTCAACATTAATCTTAGTGACCTCTGATTGGCATAACCGGGAGTCACTACCGCTGACGTGAATAACAATCTTACTGTATTTACGTTTATCCTTAGCCAGCAGTTTCAAATAAGACTCAATGTCGTCCGCTCTGGCCCCAGGGATGCACTTAACTATGTCCGCTGGCTTCGCTAACTTCACGTTTCTCAAAATGGAGCTGCCAATGATCAGAGTTGGTTTCTCAGCGGGTGTGTCGCTGAGTGGCGAAAATCTGTTAGAGATGTGAACAGGTTGGTGGTGACCCGTGGGCTTTGAATGCTTACGACTATTCGGATAGTCACCCAGCCACCCCTTCCCGGCTGCTCAGGAAATGCCGAGAGACGGCTACCAGAGGCTAACTTAGGCCGTTCCGCACCAACTATCGGGGACTGGCTAGCTACAGTAGCTAAAGACTGATCTACCAAGGTGCAGAGCTAGACTTCTAAATCAAATCGCCTCCATGGCTACAAATAAACTATACATATTACACATACCATTACCACTAAAGGAGGCAGAGGAGTAACTGAACATCTGACACACCGAGCAGGAGAAAGTAGGAGAGTGAGAGGGACAAGGAGAAGCCATCGCTAACTGCTAAGCTAAAGTCGCTAACGGCTAAGCTAAAGTACTGTAGAGTTGGCTACCAAATGTTTTGAACAACTATGAGATTGAACAGCAGTCACTAAAAGATGGAAAGAAGTGTGAGTGCTTAGGCAAAATTACTGTAAGAATAAGTGTTTAATGGACAGTTGGCTGCTGTAATGACAAATCTAACAAATTTAACTGGTATTTAGCGAGAGCAGCAAAACACGCTACCAACACAGTTTAGTCTCTGTGCTGTCGTCAACCTTGTTTCCAGTCACAGCAGGCAGCTGTTTTTAGTTATGTTTTTAGATAATGGCAATGGAAGTGATAATACAAATAATAGTAATAATGTGAATAGTAATAGTGTGATAATATAATAGGACTAAAATAATATTGTAGCGGCAGCTGTCGAACAGGAACATAGGGGCAGCAGGTGACTAGCAACCACAGAGCCACTGGAACAGTGGAGCACCTGCAGAAGTGACAGAAGAGAGAGGAAGGGACAGGTCAATTAGTAAAATGCATTAAAGGGAGAGGAGCGAGAGGAGCTCAGTGCATCATGGGAAGTCCCCTGGCAGTCTAGGCCTATAACAGCATAACTAAGGGATGGTTCAGGACTAACCTGAGACAGCCCTAACTATAAGCTTTATGAAAGAGGAAAGTCTTAAGCCTAATCTTAAATGTGGAGATGGTGTCTGTCTCGTGAACCCAAACTGGAACCTGGTTCCACAGGAGAGGAACTTGATAGCTGAACGCTCTGGCCAATCTACTTTTGGAGACTCTAGGAACCACAGGTAACCCTGCATTCTGGGAGCGCAGTGCTCTGGTGGGATAGTAAGGTACTATGAGCTCTTTAAGATCAGAATAACAATCAAAATCAGAAGAATCAGAAGGAGCTTTATTGGCAAGTAGTGTTTTACACATACAAGTAATTTGCTTTGGTGTTAAGGTGCTACACGCAGACAAAAATACAGATGACATAAACAGATGTAGAAATATATAATATGTAATAAACAAATGCAAGTTATACAAGAATAACGCACGTGTAGCGCGTCGGGGTGTGAGGCAGCATATTCTGGAGCTCTGCCGGTGCGGCTGTGAATTTGCTACGCGGTTCGGACGCTGCGTGAAGGTGTTATACCTCACTTCGTGTGTCCCCTTTGTGGCGCTACCTAGCACTTGGTGGTATGAATATAAATGACTATTATACTACTACTACTACTATTATTATTATACTATCTTCGGAGTGGGACAGTTATCAAGCACGTAAAGTTTTGTTCAGATGTGAGCAAGTACACTGAAGTTACAACAACAACGTCACGCCATAAACACACCCATCAATGAAAACTCACAGATAGCACAACATTTCATCGTCAATGCCTTTAGAAGGCACGCAGAAATTTGAAGTCGATTGGACTAAATCTCTAGGAGGAGTTCGTTAAAGTACAGAGTGTGTAAATCATCCAAAGATTGACGTAAAATTCAAAATGGCCGACTTCCTGTTGGTTTTAGGGCATCGCTTCAAGAGGCTTTTTTGTGCATCTGGACAAGATACACGTACCACAGAAAATTCGTACACGTAGGTGCAATGTGCGGCGGGGGCTGCTTCGTTAAAGTCACTTCCTGTTGCCAGCAGGTGGCGCTATGACTGTGGGTGAATGTCAGCATGTACATGTGTTCAGGGCGGGACTCTCATCCTACATGTACAGTTTGGTGCAGCTGTGAACATGTAGACTTAAGTCACAACAACTTCCTGTGTCATGGCGAAGAGTTGATCTTTGACGCCACGCCACGTATACACCCATCGACGAAAATTCACAGATAGCACAACTTTTCATCATCAATGCCTTTAGAAGCAGCAGAAATTTGAAGTCGACCGACTAAATCCCTAGAAGAGTTTGTTAAAGTACGGAGTGTGTAAATCATCCAAAGGTGACCTTAAAATCGAAATTGCCGACTTCCTGTTGGATTTAGGGCATTGCTCCAAGAGGCTTTTTGGTACGTCTGGACATGATACATGTGCCACAGAAATTTCATACATGTAGGTCAAACATGCGGCGGAAGGCCAGCAAGGGGCGACTCCTTTTGTTGCAAAAAGAAGTTCGGCTCCGTTAGAAGTGGAGGTGACAACGCTGACTCATGATGACTACGTCCACTTCTTATAATGCAGTCTATGTGTGTGACAGACTATGAAGTAGATAGCTCTCAGGTCTCTAAAACTGTGACTGGTTAAGGGGCGGTGGCAGAACAGATTGTACTTGTCAGGTTGCTGCAGCAAGTGTGTGGTTTTTTTTTCTCTGGAGCTAGTGACCAGCTGCAGAAGTAAGGAATGTGTTATTTAATTACTATACAGCGACAGTTGTAGCCTGGCTAGTTTAGAAGTTGGTCACACTGCTACGCAGTTTTGTGTATTGTGCTGAGAGCTATACTACTTTGCACATAGCAACAGTTTGCACCATTGCTAACAGCTACCTAACGTCATACGGAGACTGACAACGCCGTGTGTGACCGGAAAAGCAAGGATGCACCGCTGGCTTCGAGAGAGCCATCCTGTGCCTGCCTTCAACGTCAATTTTCTAGGAAAAATCGCCGTGCCGCCTTTCTCATCATGTGAGCACTTAGCTATGATGAGTGAAAGTATCTTTTATCATCTGACTCTGTGCTGCTGCTCTGTGCATGGGCCAAATTGTTGTGCTCAATTGATTGATACTAGGCTATGGATTATGGTTGTTGTCATGATGTTGTTGTCATGTAGCCGCTTTCATACATCTTTATTATTCGTATTATTATTACGCCAATATGCCGGCGCACTGCGCTTTTTGCGATTTTTTAGATTAATTTAAGTATAGTGTATTATAATCCTAATGCCTCTCTAATATGATGGGTCAAATAACTAGATTTTAAAGCATATAATGCAGATAATCTTAGTTCCTTGGAGGTAACTTGTCGATTAAGGCAAACCAGACAGCCTTCCGTGTGTGAGACTTGTACTGTTTTCTGGGGTTTATCTTTTGACATCGCCCACCATGGGGCCGCAGCGGTGCAGTTACAATTCTAGTTCAACAAAACACCTCAAACCGAATTAGTTCATTTACGTTTCGGAGAGTTTTATGAGACCAGAGCTGTTTTCTGGGATCTTGGGGTTTTTGGTACATCGCCCCCCCCCTGGGGCTGCAGTGCTGCAACAAAAGTCTAGATCAACAAAACGCCTCAAACCTAATAGGTTCATCTGAGTGTTTGACCACAGTACGTATTTGCTGGCATTGTGACGATTGCTCGTTGACAGACCAGCTGAACAATCCAACCTTAAAATTGCATGCAGTTGCTTGTTATTATGTCCGGTCACAAAGCTATCAAATAAAAAAGTCCCTTCACTCATGGTTTCAATAGTAAACTGTCATAGGAATGACAATTACTGATAAAAAACATTATATTCTAACCAGAAACATTTAAGAAAACATAAATTACAAAGTATCTTTTGGAGGCTAGAGGCTTTTAAATAAATTTTAACAAAGCCCCCGTCGCCGCTATGCATCACGGGATTTCTGAGGGACGGCCTTTAAAGCTGATAGGCTATAGGCTAAGGTCCTCAAATTCCACTGGAAGCCGTGAGAATCTTGCTCCCTCTTGTGTTGAATGACTGCATTGCGGTGTGTGAGCCTCTGTCTCTTACATGCTGTAACATACATTTGTGAAAATGTGTTGTAGAGGCAGGAGGCTGTGTTGAAATTCATGTGGATTTTCTTTATGCTTTTTCTTAACGGTGGCTCAACTGTCTTATAGCAAATAATGACAATTAAACTTTCTCTCAGTAACAGCTATTTCAATGTATGAGTGATTATTTTTCGTTCTTGTGTTCAACAAAAATGACTCAGATGTATGTGCGAGAATAGGATGGGATCACAGCTAGACAGCTGTCGGTTTGACATGAAGCATGTGAACGCGGTTGTATATTCACAGCCATATATCTCTGCATAGACCTAATGTCAGACTAACATGTATTGCAGTAAAAACTGTTAAAGTAATGATTGATGAAAGATGATGAATTGATGTTTTATCTTTATCATTATATAGGGTACATTAGTCTATGATGCAGTGTTGTTATCAGGAACTAAAAGTTACAAAGCGCTATCGGTAGAGTTAGTGAAAGGGATGGATTTACTTGTGAGAACACAAAACAGATGGCTCTCACAAGATGTTTACAAATGCATGCGCCAGTGTTTATTTATTGTTCTTGTTTTAAGACTTCTCAGTAACAAATGTTTACAATTGCCAGCGTGGTTATTTTTCGTTC
>NW_024043171.1:0-31806 GCF_014851395.1 Micropterus salmoides | reverse complement strand
GGCTGCAGGAGATGGGAACAGACACCGATGCTGTTAGCAAACACATCCTACATTTTTCAATATGATAATCAAGCTTTAATTTTCAGCCAAGCACTGCACATACTCTCATGCTACACTACTCGCATGGCAGCAAGTTGGGTTTTGCTTACGCTGGTTTGGAGCAGTCCTTCTCTTTGTGTCATCTGATTTGTCAGAAGTAGACAGTGCCCAGCGTTTCCATGCATGGATGCCATAGCGAGCTTTGAGAGGCAGCGACCGTCCTTCTGAGTGTCTGCCTGCCGGACTGGAAAAGAGTACGAGGCGAGATCTGAGCTCTCCTCTACTGCCTGCCTCTTGTTCCCCTGCAACACAAACACCAATTGCTATAGAAGGAACTTAACTTGGCCAATACAAAGTTTCTTGTATATATGTTTACATGTATATATGTGTTGTGCATACTTTTCTCCTGGGCTGTGGTCGAGGTGTCGACTCCTCCGGCTCTGCCTTCTCCTCTGCCAGGAGTGGAGGTAGAGAGAAACCCATATCCTCGTCCATTTCCTCCAGACTGGTACAGGGTCTGAGGCTGAGACAGGAACATCTTATTTGTTACATGGAGAAAATATTAATCCAGTCATGATGGGATACACTAGATTAAGGAAATTTACAACTGTTGACAAATACTGTGTATTACTACACTTAAAATGACCCTTACATATAGTTAACTATATACAGTGTGTTATAAATGTTTATAGATCATTTAGAAATCCCACTGTGAGACATCCACCATTGTGTCCCTGAGCAAGACACTTGACCCCTAGTTGCTCCAGAGGCGTGCGACCTCTGACGTGTATAGCAATTGTCGCTTTGGATAAAAGCGTCAGCTAAATGAATAAATGTCGAAATGCTAATATTAGGAGGATTAAATTAAAGTGTTACCACATTGATTTATCTGGCAACAAATGCTGTTTATGACAACATTTAGCCAGTTTATTTACCAAAGATTACTCAATAACACTGTTGATAACCTTTACTATAATTATTCCACCTTTCAACATGACACTTTATAGAGAGCCTAAGTCACTCGCTTCCTCTTCCACTTATTTCAGAAAATTTATGTATAGTAGTCAATGGCAAGAGGCAACTTATTTTTTGATCCTGTTTGAACTGTGTGCCCTGAATTACACATGATGTTTGTCAATTTAAAAGAATTTTCTCCGTCAAGAAAGTTGCAGTTTGTCGTAAAACAGTAAAGTTTCGTCGTTTTGTGTGAAAACCGTTCAGTCATTGCAGTGTCTCATTTAATAAGGAAGCACTTAGAAGACTCTGACGCTTATGCACGTGTTATATTTGCTGATTTTAGTTCTGCTTTTGATACTGTCCGTCCTCATTTGCTCATTCAGAGGCTTGCTGACATGAAAATTAATCCTTTAATTATCAAATGGTTTTACTCTTAACAAAGTGAAGGTAATGCTACACTTCTAAGACAAAATATTGTTGTACTGGGGTACCTCAAGAAGCTGTCTCTTGTTCACACTTTATACTAACGAGTGCAGAAGTAATGAGCACAACTACTATGTCATAAAATTCTCTGATGACAATTATTTTAAGTTTATTGCATGTTGGCGACTGCCCTTCAACTTATTACATGGAGATTGACTTCTTTAAGGATTGGTGCGTGAGGAATAATCTCATCCTGAATAATTTGAAAACAAAAGAGATGATATTTGATCCCAGGGAAGTGAGAGCCCATAACAATGTAGTCAATGGGGGCAGAGAAATTGAGCAAGTAACTTCATACAAGTACTTGGGTATACAATTAGATAACCAATTAAAAGGAAATGTGCATGTCGACTATTTGTGTGACAAACTGGCCCAGAGACTGCAACATCTCCGCAGATTGAGACTGGTAGGGGTGAGTACTAAAATCATGACCATGATCATTTTACAATGCTGTGCTGGAAGGTCTGATCAGATATGAAATGGCATCCTGGTTTGGCACCATTACCATCCAGTTCAAAACAAAAATTGGAAGAATAAAAGCTGCGATGAAGGTTATGGGAAAGAAAGGCTACACTTCCCTTCAGACCATCTTTGAAAATATGGTAGTCTCCCAGGCTCAGAAAATTCTGAAGGACCCTTCCCATATTCTGCACTCTGAATACGATGTTTTACCTTCAGGAAAACTCCTTAGAGCTAGCAGATGTAGAAGTAACCGCTATAAGCAGTCCTTCATCCCAACTTTCATAGCGCTCCTAAATAAACAATTTGCTTGGAACAAGATGGCTTGAAGCACTTCCAGCACTTTATTTATAAGCATAGTTTAATATTGTTTGATCGCTTGCACTAATGTTTATCAACCAGATCTTATATGAGTTTCTCTTTTTTTAATATAGAATTGTGGCAGTTGTACTTTCAGTGTCTGTCATCTGCTTTAAGTGCAACTGAATATAATAATTCTGAGGTTTCATATCACTCAGGTTCTACTTACCTTGTAATCAATGATTGAAACGGGCAGGGTCATAGATACTTGTGTAATGTAATGTAAATGTATGGTGGATTATATGATATATTTGAGTGTAAAGTCCATAAGTGTTACTGGTGTTTACTGCAGCCTCATGCAGCACTGATGCCCAAGACAAATTTCCCTCAGGTGCCAATAAAGTTTCTTAATCTTAATGAACTACATCTCTCGTCTCGCGCAATATACGTCACCAACATGTTATCGCGGGATGCTACCTAACGTTCACTGCTTGGTTGCTGCTAGCTAGATAACATAGCTATGTTCCACGCAGAAATATATCTCACCTGATGTGTTTTATCCAACGACTCAGTCCTTTTATCACATTATCCACACATGTAAGTTCTTTGACGTCAGTCATTGAGAGAAGTTACGTCACAGGAACTGTTAAGTTTGAGGTCTTTGTAATTATGTATTTTTTACAGTCTTATACCTCAGTTCAAACTGTGACTTTGACTTTTAAATGTATATTTTAAATTGACCATCATCATATGTCTAATTCAGAGCACAATTCAAACAGGATCAAAAAATTTGTGGTCCCTTGCCATCGACTACCGTAACGTTACATAATTTTTTCCTGATGTAAGGTCCCATGGTGGTCCACCGGAACGGGAGGGACTATAGGGAGGCTCTCTATAGTCTGTCTGCTACCTACAGAAGAGCTGGAATGGAACAGAGATTTTCAACAATACATATAAACAAAAGAAATGAAAGCTGAACATAGTGAGAGATGAGAACAAAACTTAAAAAAAAAAAAGTCTTATTCCTGGTCTGGTTATGACTTCAGTACGTGAAACTTTAAACCCTCTGGCCTGATTGTGATGACCCCAGCAGGCCCAGAAATAACCAAAGGGAGGAATTTTAATCTCAATTACTGTACTGATCCATTAAAAACCCATGCAGCCAGATGCTGTTACATAAGAGCTTCTTCACTAAACGGGAATGAATCAGGAGGAAAAATGCACACAGAGAGAGGAAGTCAGAGTGAGCGTTTGAGACAAATCAGTCCCTCCAGGATTTCACCAGCCTTTTGTGTGACTGCTGCTGCCTCAAATGCCTGATTTTGCAGCAGGATTTCTAAAATAATTGCCATTTTTTTGTGATAAAATTGTGGGAATAAGTGAAAACTGCAAAGGTTTAAATTTTGCTTCAGATATATAGCTCTAACCCTGCATATTTAAACCAGCTTACCTTGATTCTTTCAGTGTTTGCAACTGACCAGGATGAAACCGCCTGTGCTACAGGGATTTGTCTTGTCTAACATCCTCTGTGCGTTTATGCCATTCTAGACGGTCCGCGCTGAATTCACAGGGATTTGTTATATTTGTGATGTGCAATAGTTGCTATCGTGACATCGCAAAATCTTTTTAACTTTGCTTTCAAACTTAGGAGGCACCAAATAAATGTGGAATGATGTCTTGAAGTTGCAAATTTCAAGAGACAAAGGGTTTGGTCATTAAGAGTGATTAAGTAAACTGAAAAATTCCAAAAAAATAAAAAAGGTTACTTGGCCTAAGAAAAAAAAAAAATGTTAATCTTGACATCTAATAGAAGAGTTCCTTCATGTCAGGAATATTTATATTCAGTTATTTTTGGTATGATTTGATTGGCATCTGTTGTACTTACAATTTTTAACTGTGGTTTTCATTATTTATTATACTTTTTTTTAAATTTTGTTAATATAAAAAAAATAAAAACACATTCAATGTTTTATTTTCAGTTTAAACAATGTCAGTATGTTTGACTTTGACTGTCACACCTTGAAATCCAGAGCCTGTCATTACCAACTGCAGAACTATTATTTATGGCTTTAACATTATGACAGTGATTCTTCCTGACTGGCACTGCCTCGCTGGCATCGACAGGTCTAGAACTACATGTACATGTACCTTGAGGAAAGTCTGCCTCCAGGTCCAGGTCGGGCTCGTACTTGTCCTCCTCCTCGTCTTCCACCTCCGCCCCCCCCTTCTCCTCCTCTGGCTCTTCCTTCAGCCCCTGCTGCTCTTCCTCCTGCTGCTCCTCCTCCTCCACCTTCTTCTTCTCCTCTTGTGCCTCTTCCTCAGAACTGCTGCTGGAGGAGGACGACTCCTCTCTACGTTCACTCTTCACCTTCATCGACTTCACATCTGAAACACACAGCCAAGTAAGTTCTCATTGGCATCATTAGCTGCAGCCTTCTTCAAATCTAAATGGATCTTGTGTTAAGATTGTGAATGTTGTAACAACATTGTTTTTAGAATGAAATGTTTTGAGTACAAGTTTGTTGATGGTTTGGGCACCACAAACAAAATTTAATTCACCTCCATTGCATCAGGGTCGTAAGCGGAAGTCCAGATATTTCAATACCAGGTCCAATAAAACCAAAGCGTACCTGGTTTCTGGTCCTCTGCGATCATGTCAGCCATGGAGAGCAGGTCAGCCTCCAGAGGGTCAGAGGGCAGCTTGTTTTTCAATTCGTTGATGGTCTGGATGATCTGCTCTGCCCCCTGCAGGGTGGTGGGCAGGAACACAGGCACTGGAACCTGGACGGAACACAATATACTTTGTTGGTTAGTAATCAGACAACTTTGGCAATTGTCTCCTTACTTTACTTGGGTTTTTTCCTCAACATTTTTCTAGACCTACATTTGTACACTTAATTGTTGTGGGATTGTAACATTTATTAATACACAGGCCTTTATTAATTTGTCTATGTCAACACCTTTACATGATGAGTTTTGGCCTTTTAGCATGAACATGTGTGTTCATGAACCAAACATCGTGTCTTACCGGTACAGGCAGAGAGACTGGAGTGGGAGTGACCTGGGAATACATATTCATGGGCACGGGGATGAAGACGGGCACAGGTATGGGTACAGGAACGTACTCCCTCTTCACACCATCGTCTACATCTGTGGACACAGAATCATAACATTATATATGCAGATCAGTATGTATATTAATGGGTCATGAAGTAATGATTTGAAAGGGCAAGTGGCAGGAATCTTGTTAAATCTCCACATAGCTGTTGTACCTGGAACCAGGCGAAAAAATCTCAAACGTGTAAAATTGTCCCAATTCCATTGCTTTGCTATAGCAACCTTTAGCTGCGAGCATACGCTCTTCACTGGAACCTTCATACCATCTCCGATTCAATCCGGTATCTTAACTACATCATATAAGGTTCCTGTGTGGGTGGGTGTAACGACCCAGAGGTATCTAACTGGCAGCCATGATAAGAGCTGGACAAATTCTCTCAGTGCTAACGAAAGGTGCTTCCGTTCTTATGTCCTGAACCACTGAACCATCCTTTATAAAAGGAAAGGAGATAATGCCATCCAAACTTCCCTGCAACAGCAACATGTAAAGCGACACCATTGTAGTTTCACCACGGTAGACCCACATAAATATAGAAACAGCACACAATCCAAAATTTATGAAAGTCCCTGCATGATTGGCTGAGCTCCAAATCCATAAATAGAGATTTCTTCTCTAAATTATCTAGTTAGTAATCTTGAAGAAGCAGCATACTGAATTGCTAGTTAACAATATCACCACCCCCCATTGTGGAATGCACTGCTCAACTTACACTATTGTATATTGCTTTTATATTATTTAAAAAAAAAATTTTTTTAAACAGTATCTATTTTGTTGTTACTTCCTGTGAGTAACTGATGGTTAAAGCCCCCCTCCATTTTGACATTTCTATGATATGTCATTTCCTTACAATTTTGATTACCCATAGTTTGCCAAATAGCTTAATTTTGTGCTCAAAGTTGCAAAAGTTGCTTAGTTGTTAAAACGGGGTGGTGACGTATGACTATAGAAATTCAAAAAATGGCAGTTAAAACTGGCTGGAGGGGGACTTTAAGGTTTACCACAAGTATAAATTGAAAACATACTTTCTTAGGAGGTGTGATTCTGTTTTGGAAACATTACATACAGCATTGAGGTTGTCACTGTACTTATCTTCAAAGTGTTTTAAAAACGTTTTTTTTTTTTAAATCCTAGTCTAAGTGCATTTGGGATTCTCTGAGCAGGGTGGCTGTCTCCATCACACCTTTACTTGACCTCATGAAGTTTTCTATTGAGGTCAAGGAAAAGTGTTTAGGGAAAGACATTCAATTTGTAGCACTCTTAAGACGCTGCGTTTACCCGTCTGTAAAAGTTTGCTCTGCATGTGTGGCTTGCAGTAGGTAGCCTTGGTCAGGGTGAGCGGTTTGCAGAGAACTGCCTTGTTCTTGACGTCTCTCGCCAATCCTCCACCAGCGTATGGCACAGCGCCCTGGTTCACCAGATGCAACATGGCAGAGATTAAAAAAAACAAACAGAAATGTGGCTTCTGCTTTTATGAAAATGTTCATTTGTTATACGGAAACATTTTTCTTTTAAAGGACGTTAAGTAAGTATGCACTACATTTCAAAACTATTAGGTGGTAAATTCAATGACATTTGTACTAAATGCACAAAAAATACAAAGCAACAAGTAATGTTTCATAATTTTAAAGCAATCTGTATTATAATGATTGACTTGTTTCCAAATTCTTACTTACCCCAAGTTTGGCCCCTTGCATTTCATACCCTGTAAAGGAGGAAAATGAAATACGTCACATCTTTGCCTCATAAAGAAATCATGGCATGATTTTATAAAAAGACTTTCTGATCACAACGCTTCTGATAACATTAATTCATACCCTAATGACCGTTAAACAGAATTGTGTTACATGGAAGGGTAAGGGTCATTTGTAGGAAGACCTTAGTAATTTCAAAGGAAACACACACACTCTGACTTTTACCCAGGCTGCTGTTCTCTGGGCCTTTCTGTGTGACCATGATGGGCTCGTTCTGCTGGCAGTAGAACTTCAATAGACACTCTTGATCACAGAAATGCTTCATCTCTGCTCTCCACATCACAGACTCTGTCAGGTTACCCTGCACCTTACAGCAGTCACACCTCGCCGCCTAGTGGCCACAAGATGACAGTTACAGAACATTCACAAAAACATACCTGCGGTACAAATACAATTGTTTAAATGTATTAACAATATACACAAGAGTATGATCGGACCTTGTAGTACCAGTCATTGAACTTCTTGGAACAGGCCTCGCTGCAGAAGTCCCGGGTCATGCCGCCGAGCTGCCGGGTCACACTCCTCTTACAGAGCTGGTTGCAGTGGTTACAGCTGACACACTTCAGACCCAACCGCTTGATAAAATCCTGCTTAAATAACAGCTTACAACCTGAAGAAAAAAAAAAAAAACAGAAGGAAATAGGCTCAGATATGGAAATGGAAAATAACAACAAAAAAAAATTAAACACTACACAGCTAGAAAAACAAAACAGCTACCGTGGGATACGATCAGTCTCTTACTACTTCAAAAATGTGTCGAGTCGAGGAGGGAAGGAGAAAGGGAAGAGAGGAGATCAGTACCTTCACTGCAGAAAGGTCTCTTGACCCCGGAGAACTTGACCATCTCATGTAGCGTCTTCTCCTCTTGGCAGTACTCACAGAACGTCACAATGCAGTGCAGCTTCTTGTAGTCCTCACAGCATGTCTTACTACAGAACTGGTAGACCTTATCCTGAAGACACACATTCAGATAAATGTATTGTACCTATTCTGGCTTTAAGAGTATTATCCCAGAGAAGCAGCTAGAACCAGCAAATTTTGGCAGTTTTACTTAAAAAGAAAAAAAAAAGAGAAGACAAATGATTAATGAAAATGATTGCAGATTAATTTTCTGTCGACTGAATAATGGTTTCAGCTCAGAGGAAGACTTAGTTTTCGTTTGTCTATGGTACTACACTATGACACAGAGCATTATTTGTGGAAGAAGGAGACATCGACTGTCTGCCTGTCTAAAAATTAGGAAACTACTTCTCAGGATGGTCTCACCTCCCACTCCAGTGTTTCAGGCTTCAAGCTGAATGCTCCTCGACAGTAGTTGCATTTCAGTTGGACGGTGTTGTTTGTAGTGGAGAGGGGCGTCTGTCCATTGGTGGCCGTTTGAAGAGTAGCATTCTTTACAAAAAAACAAAACACAAATATAAAAAGACATCAGATGGACTAAATGAAAAACATGATGACTTGCAGCTGGTGATCAACAACATCTAAAGTGTCTAATGCATCTTTATATATCAAAACCACCTGGATGTACTACAGAGGTATTTAATGAAGCTAATTAACACATCGACTTGCAAATCTCTTTATCTATGTATTATATGAACTCTGTATCATTAATAATGTTAGACTTGTGGTAGTTTCAAGAAAGTAAGTTGTCTCGTTAATATGCAGATTTATGCAACATGTTGCTAAAGAACTAATCAGGTCATGGACTCCACTGATGGAACCTGTCGTGTTTTGAGCTGCCGTTTTCTTGAGGATGTGTCATGTGAGTAGAGGATGACGGCATACTGGACGACTGGGTATTATTTTTGCAACTTTAACCATCATTCCCATCAAGTATAATAACATTTTATCTCCTACTAATTTATACAGAAATTGTGACACGGAGTCCACTCCACACAACTGGAGTTTGGGGGTGGGGTGGGGGTCATTGGAAACACCAACTATCAGTATGTCTAGTTTGATCCAATCATCTGACCTATTTAATTACATGAGACTAGTATGTAGGCTTTATTCATCCTCACAGCAGCTAAGACAAGATGTACAAAACAATACAGTGTTTTCAACTATATCAAAGACCTATTGTGCTTAATAATAGAGAACACATCAGTTTTTTTATTTTTTAAAAGCACTCAGATTTGTGTCTTCTGGTTTTAAAAGACAAAAAGGAGTCCCCACCTGGAACTTGGTAACACACTGTGAGCTGCAGAAGTTGAGGATGTTTCCCTCTGGCAGTGTGGCCTGGTACTGGGGTAATGAGTTCCTCTTACAGAAGTGACATGTGGGCTCTGTGTCTGCACACACAATTAAGTGTTAAAACTCACATGAAATACTGTACATTTACACATGCTTGTGACTGAAGCAGCTGTTTGACATACATATTCATTCAATGTTTGGTAACGCTACTTTGTTTGCTGGCATGAATACCAATAATTAGGAATGACAAACAGGTTAACAGAAGCTTTTCTCTGCTGCTTTTCCAAGTCAGTTATCAATCATCAGAATATACAAACCAAGAAATAAAGGTTACTTGTGTATGTTTCTGCAACTGCCTACTCGCAGCCTTGAGAACATAACCTTATGTTGCTAAGATCTCCAGGACATCTTATGTGACCTATGAAACTGTGCAGAAGTCTATCTGGAGATCATATTGTGGTCTTAATAAAAAAACAAAAGAGAGTAACATGGTAAAATACTGAAAGGTAGATTCTGGAGGCCATTAAAAAAATAAGTCAATCTCTCTGGACACTTGAAAGTCTGTTTCAGAAAAGATTCAGAATGTGTTAACCATCTTGCTTGTGTAGTGCGGTTACTCACTAATGAAGGAGGTTGCCGTCAGCTTTCCCTTGTTCATGCAGTTGACGGAGCAGTAGGAGCCCATGGTGCCGCCCGCTCCGAGGCTGTGGAGCACCTCGCCTGTCTTAATCAATGTTTTGCAAGTCAGGCAGGTCGCAAGTTTACTGTGGGCCTGGGACAGAGAGGGAAAAATCTCATGTAAAAACAACAAGCGACTTAATGTTCTTCAACGACACTGAGAGTATATTAAGTCATTGCTAAAGATAATTGACTAAACAATAATGTTTGGATGTTTATTAATTTTAATGCACATGGTGCTTCAAAAGCTAATAAATTGAGCTTTTTTAAATTACCTCTAGAGAATTAGCAATTAGGCTTCTATCAAGTAGTTTCAAGACTTTTTATTCATCACAGTCACACAACAGACATAATGACACAATATCCAAGCATAACACGCACCATGGGGGAGGGACATAAAAAGTGCAAAGAGAAATAAAATGACGTGATTATTAACTGTGGGAAATCCTGGTGGATTCACTGAAGGAAAAGGTTTTAATGTGTTTGTTGTGAATCAAATGCAGTTTCTGGTTTTTGTTGAATAGAGCTTGATGACATATGAGCATTAGCGGAGCACAAATCACCCCGTGTACTGTACTGTACTGTTTTGCTGGTTTGCTTTGTGATCCATTTCCCACTGTCCACAAAAAGGACACAGGACAAAGAGTATATAATCTTTGTCCTATCATCATCATCATCATCATAGCAGCAGCAGAAGTAGCAGCCTCAGCTCTGGAAATCTATTCCTGCAGTACTTGATAAAATGTACCATCAATATTTGTTGACCTGTCACCATTTTCACTTTTACTTATTTCATCCTACAAAAGAACAACAAGTTCTTGTCAGTTCTTACAGAGGAGCAATAGAAAGCATCCTAACTGGTATCACAAACTGGCATGGGATGCAGGACCCAGGACTGGAGGGCTCTGCAGCGGGTGATTAAAACTGCTCAGAAGATCATTGGTACCCATCTCCAGAGCATCAGTGATATCGATATCACTGATATCGATATAGTGACATGTCCAATAAGTTGGTGTTGCCAAGCAACAAATACAATTACAACCTCTTATTCCATTTTTTTTTTTCTTTTTTTTTTTTTTTAACATAGGTAGGTAGGTTTATTGTCACAATATAACAAGTTATAGAGTTAGAGTAATACAATTTAGTTCTAACATGATCAGTCAACTTTAATTAAGATAATTAGAAGAGATTTCAGAGGTGTGCATGCATAGTGATATTACAGGTAGAAATAAGGCGAGTGATTCATGTCTCATTAAACCCTGCCTATCATTTGGAGATTCTTAGTCTACCTTCACAACTTTGCAGGTCATACTGTTCAGAATCAGAGTTCTGTCTGTCACAGCTTTAATTTTAAATAGATATGGTTGAATTAAATAAATTAATCCATCACGTGGGCTCCACGCAGGCACATTTCACACCTGCATCCTGAGGTTGGGCCTACAGTACCTGCTTGTACTCCCTGATGCAGTTCTGGCAGCAGAAACGTTTCTGTTGGCCATCGACCAGCAGGAAGTGGTTGGCCGACGCTCGACTGGGCAAGTAGTCGCCACATTGCTCGCAGCAGTTCATGATCAACCCGTTGGCCCTGCGGTAAACGTTGAAACATGTGTCGCTGCAGATCTTATGGGTCACAGTCTTAAAGCTAACCTCGTGCCGGATCTGTAAAAAATAGAAAAAAAAGCAGAAGGGGCAGCAAAAGCTTGATTAACTAAACATCATTTTCTTCAGTTACTTTTAATTTGCAGACTTCTCAATCTGAGAGTGGTTATGCATCACTCGGTTCCACTAAATGTTAGTGAAGTTCTAGCTTAGTAGAAATCTTTTCAGTGGTAATCCATCAGTGCTTCCCACTGTGAAAACAGAGGCTTCTACTTGAACAGCTAAACACCTCTTGCATGTACAGAATTTCTTTGGTGTGTTACAGACAAACATGTTCTTGATACAATTCAAATATACACACCACCACTGAAGGATGTATAAACCTCGTCATTTTAATTCATGCAACACCTCTGGCAACTGGCAAGGATGAGACTGAAATTAAAATCAGTTAAAGCTATAGGGAATGACAGGAAAGAAAAGACAGAACAGAAATAGTGAATGAGAGAACACAAGCACACAAGGAACAAGAAAAGAGATAAATATTGAATGAAAGAGACCTGAGGAGGAAGACAAAGCAGAGAAAGAGGGAGAGACACAGAGGGAATGTAAGGATATTCAAGAGATGAGAATAAAAAACAAAACAAAAAAAAACACAGGACTCCACAACCATAATATTATTTTTTAAACAAACAAGGGCATAAATAACGAATGGAATGTGAAGTTGTACAGAAGACTAAGGACCCGATCAGACAGAAAACACTTTGCAGGTTTGGAAACGCGAGGCGCACAGCAATGCCTTTTTTGGTTGAATTTAGAAAAGAGCAGTGCGCTGCATATTTTTTATGTTGCTAGGCAACCATCAAATCAGCTTTCCTGTCAGTCTAAGATCATAGTGCCAGCGATTTCTAATCTTTGGTTTGCCACCAAGTGATAACTGTCATTTTAGCCGAAACTTGATCACAACTCACAGGTCTGTGTCTTTTGTTGCTAAAAACATCTAATTTAACAAATAAACAAACTGAGGGCGCTTGCTCTGGCACCGTTTGAGGGTGAGAGGTATTTAAACATGCATGAGACAGGGACATGAGACCCTCAGAAAGGGTAGACACTGCTGGTAGTAGGCCTACCACCAGCTGGTCCAGTAGCTTTATCTTAAGGCTCATGCAGACTATACAACTTTCAGCGTCGGCCAATGGCCGTGCTGTTCACACTACACAGCTCGCGATCACACTATGTAACTGATTGGTGACAGAGGGTCACACACTACACAAGCTGACAGCAGCTGTGTCACCCGACGCTGGTCTCCAAACCATGTTTTGTCAAGAAAACACATGTAATGTGAAACGGGAAATGACACAAACCTTCAAACAAAACAGTGGTTTGTTATTATAAAGACAGCAATGATAAAGACAAATAATCTGGGTGAAAGAATGGATTAGCACACACAGGTAGCAGGGACTGTCTGAGCTACAGAGAGAGCTGGAGGTAAGTAAAAAAGTGTTTTACAGTGAAAAAGTAGCTGCCTGCTCTGCCAGCTGCCTGCTCTCAGTGGCTGGATGTGGACGTCGAGTTGGCGGACTCCTCCAGATATTTGGTATGCTACATATCTGGCTGGTGACTGTGATGTGATAGAAATGTGTTGGGGAGCCGTTTTGATGCGTTGTTGTGTAGTTCACACATAACGACTGGTGACTGCCGATCATCCACTGATTTACTCCCGATCACAGCCTGAGGCTCTCTTTGTATTGGACTGCATTACATTGTAATGTTTTGTCCACCCAGAGGGAGTCAGAGTATTAGAGATACCTCCAGATTGCATTAAGCCTTGATTATACTTCAGTGCAGAAGTGGAAGTAGACCGCTGCAGACTTGCTTCTATACATACTGCAATCAGGGGTCTGCATACACACACGACACACAGACTCTTCCTGACAGCAAGAAGAGGAGCTATTTTATTTGAAAAAAAATTGAAAAAAGAAAACCATGTGTTCGACTGCTTAGCAGAGAACTATCAAGGCTATCAAGGTGTGGAAACCATGAATTGGTGTTTTCACTGGATAGGTGTAACTAAAACACTGGTAAATCAGTGTACTAGTGAATGCCCATGAAGGCCCCAGACTCATTTCCATCCACTCTTGCCTTTACCGTTTTACATAGTGCTACTCAATTATTCATTCTGCTGTCAGGAATATATTCGCATGTATGTTGCTCAGGTTAAAAATGGCATATGAAACGGACAATAGAGTAATGTGTGTTGCTAAGTGTGTCAGACAGTCTGACCTCGGTGAGCTTGCCGCAGACAGTACATTTGGTTTTGAGGCTTGATTTGGGCGGGTTTTGCTTGTTCTCGTATGCACCTAGGCAGCCTGTGCTGCAGAACTCCTGAAAAGACTCGCTGGAGTCGACCTGGGCCACGATGGTACCCTTCATGTTTGTGATGTCCCTGAAAAACACATCACAGAGCACAGATAAGTTAACATCTACAGAAAGTGAACATCACTTTAAAAAAAAGCTGTCCTTGTGTTTAAATACTGTGTTTAGGACATGCAAAGATAGGCGTTAAGACAGATAAGCAGGGGAGGCATGTAACTAAATGCATTTACTCAAGTACTGTAAAGTACAAATTTGAGGTATTTGTACATGAGTATTTATTCTTTATGCAACACTTCTAATCATTACATCTGTCTGACAGCTTTAGTTACTAGTTACTTTTCAGATTACAATTTTTCCATACGCTTCCGTCCAGTGAAATTTACCATGTATCTCTAAATGTTGTAATTTAGAATTTTAACTTTCACATAAACTGGAGGATTAGGTATTCTTTTATGGGTAGGGCTGCACAATACAGTAAAAAATATTATATTGCAATTATTTTGACAGATATTACGATTTGCAATATGATTCAAGATGAGTGGAACTGATCATTTTCCCATCACAATATTAATTTTTACTGAAAAAACTATTAAAATGATGAAGTACATTGGTTGGTGGCTGTACCAAACAAACATGTTTTCTTACATCTGGGGAACAAGATCTGTAGGTACTGGGATCTCTGCAGCACTATAGTACTTCAGTATAATGCTGTTTTTACACATTTTACCTTCATCAAATAATTGCAGCTTCTGCGATTTGGATATTGGACTTGGCCATATTGCCATTTCAATTAATTGTTTAGCCCTATTTAGGGGTTGAGAAACTTCTACTTTTAAAAGCTGAAAACAGGTCTGTTTTTCTGAGCTCATAAAAACTTTACCAGGTGATCACAGGACAGGGATGCTACAAGCCTATGATGATCTAATAGAAAATGATGCATTGCTGTTGATTAAACTAACCAACAGTATGTAAACAAGTTCAAATTAGTGTAACTGTAAACATCTACAGCAGTAAAATGCATGTTCAATCCTACACTGAAATAATATAATGTCTCCTATTGTTCATTGGGTTTCCAGCAGTTACAGGTTGTGACTCACTTTTTGCACATGGTGCAGCTCTTCTTGGGGGCGGGTTTGTGTGAGAAGGCAGAGAGACAGGTGGTGGAGCAGAACAGGTGTGTGGAGCCTTTACGTTGGTAAGCTGTTTGGCCTTTCTTCAGGGGCTTTTTACAGTTTGCACAGGTCACCTGGGATGAACACACACACATACACACAGACACACACAATGACTTAACTCCAGAGCAGTTTTACAAGAGCAATAATTTATTTCACCTCACTATTGGCTGCCCGGAGAGCTAGTATCCTTCTGTACAACACCAGCAGATACTTGCTGGTCTTGTAAAACTTTCTCACCCTTGGATCCAACGAGACTGTGTATACATTTTTTACACCTTCTTCCAAAAGAAAAGAAATAAATAAAACCAGCTACCATTCAATTGAATCAAAACACATAAGACAAAAAAGGGGCATTCAAAGAAAAAGGCGCAATCCCAGATTACACAAACTGCTGTTGTAGCCCCTCAAAATACAGTTAAACAGTACAACAAAACAGCAAAATATTGTTTCTTGGGTAAGAAAGTGAGCACTTTACAGCAATTAACATAACTGTATGCAAGAACTTTAACATTCATGTCAGTAATTGTATTTGACATCTGTTTTTGCATTATTCTGTACTGTGTGGTTTGTTCGTGTACTGCCGTTATGACATGCAGATGTTCCCCAGGGGATGGATGGATAGATCAGTAAAGTAGGTATGTATGTGTGTAAGCCTGAGAAATAAACATGGTCATCAATGCAGGAAATTATGTGTTAAATCCCACTTGTTGTTTCAAAGTAAAATTTCCAGTTACATTTATACTGATTAACCCATGTGGCATCTGTAAAGTTACTGCAGAGGAAATTCCGTGGTAACTGGTTGTGTACATTAATGTACAGAATATACAGATAAGGTTGTTCCAACTGCATCATAGGATTCCATTACTTTCACATGGAAATATAAAAACACAGATACAAATGTTGCATGGACAACTGAATCTCTAACTCTTAATTTGTAAAAACATTAAATACAATTTCCAGTTTGTCTGCCATGTAAATGTCCCCCTGTACATAATTAACTACAACTAATAAAACCAATGAACAGCGTTGATCACCTTGACTGTCCTGGGCTGTGGCTGGGAGCCTGAGGAGGAAGTAGATGAGGAAGACTGGCCTGGAGGTTTGGGCAGGGAGGTGGCTGGTGATGGAGAGTCGACCCCTGTCTGCTTTTGGTTGCGGGGGACTGAAGCTGACTGGGAGATCCACGAGTCTGGAGGGAAAGGAAGAAACAAAGTCAACAGTTGTCTCCATCCTTGTTTTCCTGAGTTGAAAAACAGTAAATGTATCAGGAGGATTCAGTTTGTCAGAGCAAGAGACTAACCATGTCCCAATTCTCCCCTTTAACCATTTTCCTCATTTTGGAATTGCCTTCAGGTTGGACTGGCTGTCCAAACAGAGATTTATTTATTATTTGCCAGGGGTAAAATAACAGTTTGGGACAACATTTGTGACTTTTACACAACATTAGAAGCTGAGGGGGAAACAAAAACATGTTAATATTGATAATGAGGGTGTTTATGGCCATCTTTTTTTCCCCCCCATATTCAGCTGAGCAAATACTGATTACTAATTAAAGACGGAATGTCATTACTGTAAGATCAACCAATCAAGCACTAAGCACTGACTCTTGGTGCCGTTCTTTAACATTTGAACAGCAAGCTCCCTAAAAATGCCACCATGTTGTCTCACGTATTCAATTCTTAAAATTGGTCTCACTATTCCAATGACACCATGTGTCATATATGTGTGGACAACTCTGTGCAAATTTCTTTGTGTACTAAGGGTCTAGGTCTGCATGATTTGGACTGGGCCTCTTATTTTCAGTTAACAGATATTCTAATTCTACAGTAAAACTGAAACACAAACTACAAGCCAGGCCTTGTCGCCCAACATCAGTGGCAGAATGCAAATCCCTGCAGCCAGGTTCCTTGTGGAAAGTTATCCCAGAAGTGTGGAATGAGCCCTTCAAAAATATTGATTTCAAGTATGGGTGTCCACATACTGGTTATTTAATTGATTCTTTTTATATTTTACGCATTAAACAGCCATGTGCTTCTTAACTTCAGAGGTCTGGACATGTCTACCTTCCCTGCATTCCTTTCATACTAACATTTTGTAAATGCTCTGTATTTGTATAGCACCTTTCTACTCTTTGACCACTCAAAGCGCTTTTACACTACATCTGCATTCACTCACATTCACTGAGCCTAAGTGCTCAATCAGAAACTAACATTCACACACTGGCGGAACAGCCACCAGGGGCAATTCGGGGTTCAGTATCTTGCCCAAGGACACTTCGACATGCAGCCTGGAGGAGCTGGGGATTGAACCGCCGACCTTTCCGATTAACGGGCAACCCGCTCCGCCAGATGGTGGTAGAGGGGCACACAAGAAGGACAGGGGTCTTTGGCTGAAATCGACTCAGATATCAGGGTATGGGGTAGGCACCTTAACCATTAGGCTACAGGGGCAGCCCATAACAGAGCATCTTGACCAACCAGATGATTTAAATATACATTTTTACAGCTGTTTTTTAATCTTGGTAAAACTGACAACGAGGAAAAAAATAAACATTGCACTTGCAGTTAACACTACAAATCCATCTACCCTTAAACGTATTGCATCTCCAGCCAAATTGTTGGTTTGTTGTTTTTGTGCCTGTAAAACCGGATAAGATGCTGTGCAAAATGGAAATGGAAGCTAGTTAAAATGCATTTTTGATTTACTGGCTTAAACTGTAAACATGAAACAATGATGGACCCAAAATAAAAACTCCAGAAGACAGTTTTAGAAAACAGTACCACTGTCTGCAGTCTATAGCACCATCTGGAGTCCATGTGCAGCCAGACAGGAATATAAAACTGTCTCAGGCCCAGTCCCAACATCCCACCTTATCAGTACACAGACTTAAATGCCAAAATCTGTGAAGACTCAGGACTGTCCCACTGTGAAATCAGAAAGTGCCTGACGACTTACGTGGGGACTATTAAAGCCCTGTATGCACACTATTAGTCTGTAATGCTGTAGATTTTGTTGGACGGAATCACTCACAGGTCAGTGTTGTAATGTTAAAAAACAGGTATGACAGGAGTTGAGGAAAAACTCTGTGTCTGGCATTTTATTTCATGATTTCTCAAGATGCTGTCCTATTATTCATAAAGCACTGAACCACACCTTCCTCTCTACCTTCCCCTACTGTTTTTCCTCTGGATGTGAACATCCGCTCTGCTTGGTGTAAAAGAAGGGCCATTTCCATGAATTTCTTCATAATGCATTCTCCTTTCTATTATTTTAGTTATTTACTGAGTTTAGCTCAACAGTGTGTGACTTCACGTTCATAAACTGCTGCGTTCAGTTCACTAAAACATGAGCATGTTCAATGACCAGCACTCTTTAAGCACCTTCATCTACAACACAACACTACCTGCATCAAACTTTTGATAATCGATTTTACATGGAGAAAGGTACTGGTACGTATTTCCCCCCACTTAGCTGAATGTATCCAGGGTTTATGTTAACATGTAGGTTGCGAAAACAAAAATATATATAAGTAAACATGTGGCCTGCTACCACTCACATGATCGTGTTAACTAGTTTCAGGTGACAGCGAAATGGAGGTGTAAGCAAACAAGGCACTCATTTATTTTTTTTTAGCTCTGCTTGCGGACTGCAGGGACCAAAACCAAATGTGGCTTTCATTTTGGTCAAACATTTTACCTACAGGTGCTCCAATCAGTATTTTTGAGCCGATCATCGATCACTGGGTCTATTTGAAGCCTTTTATTTATCATGTAGCATTATACAATATACATTTATTTAATTAGCCCTAAAAACTATGGATTAAGTATTAAAATTAACAGATGATAAAGTATCATGAAATGACAACTGTTTATTTTATTGCCAGGAATAAACTACTAAAACAAAAATAAACATAAACAAAAAAGGCTGTAGCCAAAATATTTAGGAGATTATGGAGCACAGGCATCATGAGTCGATGATAAACTATGAAGTAGCCGCTTTTTTTTCTGGAAAGCTCAGGCAGGTTCTGATGGCTTTAGGGGGTAGAGAGAGGGAGAGTGGGCTACAGAGAGGAGTCATAACGGTCAGTGAGATTTGAAAATAAGGGGCATTTAAATAAATAAAAGTATGAATGATGATGAAGAATATTTCCATATTATACTGTTAGTATATTGTTATTACTTACAGTTACTATATTCGTTATAATTTCATATAGTTTACCACTAGTATAGGCCTAATATTATTTCAGTGGGTTGTTTTTATTTATTTAATCCTTGTGCAAGAAGCACAGTCTACATCTTTTACATAGGCCTACGGCTTTACCTGAGGAGAGAGTAGCAAACACTAAACGGGAGGATACTGGGTGAGAACGGAAAAATACGGGAGTATCTCAGGGCAAACTGGAGGGTTGACATGAGAGGAGTAGAGAGAGAAGTGGGGTAACGTGAGGCCACATCCTCACTACCAAGGTTTTTTAAACAGTTTTTGAACAAATACGATCTCCATCCACAGCAGTGTTTTAGCTGCGTATCAGAGTTGATCTCTGTCTATATTAAAACGACTGAAAACACACATCGAGTAGCCTTTCAGGCACACTGGGCATGCGCAAGCTGGTGTAAACATTAAGCAGATGGTCTACTCCTCAATTGCAGAACATTTGGCGAAAGACAAAAGTAACACAGACGAGAAACCACACCAGGTATTTTTCTTTGCAATTGTTGCTTAACACGGGAGTACAAAGAGACGGTGGCGGCTGAAACCAGACTGGGGGGAGTCGCAAAGTACTTCCAGCGACACGCCCAGTAGGCTAACTGTTAAGTGTTATTTATACAGTACATATATTTTAATAAAAATACCAAAACTAAAACTCTGTCAGTAGCATCGTGTTTTGCATTGCATGACTGATAAGACCGAATCAGAAAGCCAAATGTGAGTATCTGTGTCATCGTTTTATAAAGTTCTGTTTTTGCCCAGCGGGTCAGCAGCATTTTCAAACAAACATCTTCTGCTTCGCTGTTTTAATCTGGGAGGCAGAAACGCAGCAAAAGAGCTCTGTTTTATAACGGATACTGAGAAAGTGAGGCAGTCAGTTGATTGAGTGCATGGCGCTTCTCTTTGCATCAGGAAACTCACACTGAAGGAGCAATCTCTCTCTGCGTGATGTGCAATTAAACTCCAGTTACGGGTGGCGTGTGTGTAAGATGAGCAAGACCGCGACAACTTCACATGATCACTACTGCTTGTTGCTCTGCTTGTCTGATTGCTGCTCAACTCTCATTGTAAATGATTAACTGGGCGCATCAATCGCTTCCTGTCTGAAAAGGACTTTGGTGCTAGCTAGCATTGAAAACCGCGTAGTGAAACCATTTTAGCTGCCGTTGAAAATTTGTCTGGCGAGTACTGCATCATCTGATCGGCTTTTCCAATCGGCCTTTTTAGCAACCACCCATCAAACTAGTTAAAGCCATTATCGACCAATCGATCGGAGCACCCTTAATTTTACCTGTGAGGACATGCCATGTTAAATTTCTTCATAATAAATGAATTACCTGCTCTGTTGTGCGTCCCTGTGTCTCCATTCTGTACCAGCTGGCCCATGGGGCCTGAGCCCCGCCCTGGGTTGAAAGAGGCTGTTGGTCGACCAGGTGGGGTGTCGGGATTCAGGCTGAACGCACTGCTGACCTGCAGACCATTTTCCTCTGCCTGGCCGTCACCTGCCTAAACAGACAAATTGCTTAGGTTAGCTTTTCTCCTCAGTGACAACACATTAGAAAACAAAATAAGGAACCCAAGACACAAGGGTGTCGCATGCTGTACAGTCCCTGCAATGAATCCAACCTCATCTAACTAGGAGCTGCCAGTGCAACTTGGATTAATACATATTGGCATAAAATATCAGCTCTCAGCAGCCATTATCCACTTTGCCAAGAATAAACCTGCTATGCCAATGAGAACACCTGCTTTCACCAGTGTCTATCAGCAGACAACATCAGAAGAACCAATATTTCCTGAAACCAATTAGAAAGCTACATTTTTAACTTAAAGCAAAAAAAAAAACAACACAAAGAGTAGAGATGAAACTAAAAGAGACTAAAGCAACATTAGATGAATATAAATAAATAAATTCTGGCGATTCTCACCGCTGTGACAGCCGTCGTGCCGTCCTGCAGTGATTTCACAGAGGTTATCATCAGGTTCATGTCTGCCTGGACATCCACTTCATGTGGTGGAGTATTGACTGCAGAAACAGAGGAGCTTCCTTTCTGGCTACTGGAGCCCAGTGTGGTGACACTGGCAATCCTGATCTCTGAATCTGGCTCAGTGCTGCTGAGTACACCTGGCGAGTGGGGTTCTGAGGAGCATCCAGGTTGCGCTGGTGAGGAGGAGGAAGTGTCTTTCTGTTCAGAGTCTTCCTCATCATCAATGACAATAGGCTCTGATTCTGTGATTGGAGGTTTAGGAGGTGCTGCCACTGTAGATGTGCTGGAAGACGCAGGAGAACTAGGGGTCTTAGAAGACATCACTGCCGTGGACATGTCTACAGTTGCTGGCTCTAGGCAGTCTGTGTTGGGCGTGTCTTGGGAGAGGGTTGTGGCAGAAGGCTGAGGAGCCTCCTCCCCTACAAGAACCACATCATCATCATTGTCCTCTACGCCACCATCCTTTGTGGCTCCATCTTCTGTTACCATGGAAACTGCCTCCCCAGCCTCCTCTGAGGGGGGCGTGGTCTGCTGCTGGGGGGAGGGAGTGGCATCCATGGGCTCCACCCGCTCCCCTGCCTCTTCTGCTACGGCAGGGTTTGGTTCTGACTCCCCATCCATTGCTAAGGCAGCCACCTGGCAGAACACAAAGAAAAGGCCGTTAGGCAGCAATTATGTGAAGCCAGCCAGTGATTGGTTTGATGATGTCTGACACCTGTACAGGAAGCACAGGCATCCCCAGAGGCAAGCTCCCCACAGACTCATTGCCATCGTTAGCTACCACCTTTTCTGTGTCTGTCATCATTGGCTGATTTTGGTAGATATATTTAAAGGTTCAGTCTGTAAGATTTTTAAAAATACATTAGGATTGCTAGAAAACACTATAAAAAGGTGTTTTTATTTGGTTGAACTGACCCTTTAAAACCTCCCATCTAATTTTCAACCAAGCTTGTCCCATATATAAGTTTTTCCCATTTTAAACTACGACCCGTTTCCTCCAAGATTCAGCTGGAACCCTGATTTAACTTGATGAAAACGGATGCTGCAGCAATGCTGGGGCAGTGATGTGACCATTTCTGCTGTTACTTCACTTATATTACTGAGGTCCATTCAAACGTTTCTTTTTAAAAAGGTGACTTACAATGAGCACACATGCTACCAAGACAGAAACACTGGTGGTGCTACAAAAATAGAAGCAAGAGAAGCAACAGTACATAACAGTAGCAGTTTACAGCGTGCAACTCTTTGAGACATAAAACCCAATAACACCAATTACTTTCTTCAGCATTCTTACTATTCTTATTAAATCATTGGTGGAACCAATAATTAAATTACTGGGACATGCTCATGCATTTGTATTGCAACCTGTACAGATTAGTCAGCTCCTCAAAAAGTGTACAGCTCTGAAATATTGAGAATGACTGCAACCTCAGTTCTAATACCTTCCCACTCGGTCTTAGTTAAAATACTTTTGCTGAGACAATTCTCACATGATCCAATATTGCTTCAGACATGCATTATTTTGACAGGGTTGAAGGATGCAGGCTTTGTGCTCTGTCTCAAGCCTTTCTGGTTGCATTTACCACAAAGAAACTCCACAAAAGGGGGGCAGCTAAGGCTCAAGAGATGTCGAGGCTGATGTAGAGGATCCTGACCCTACGACAGGGCTCAACGACAAACTGGGACGCATCTTTCTATGACTGGAAGTATCTCAAGATGCAAGTCCCTCAGCTGCCTATACGAGATCTGTACCATTTATTTCTCCATATTTTCCAGAATATGCAGTTCCCAAACACTGACACATGAAAACTAAATTAATTTTACATTTACTCATTTAGCTGATGCTTTTATGCAAAGCAAGTCACAACTGCTACATGTTAGAGGTTGCACACCTCTGGAGCAACTAAGGGTTAAGTGACTTGCTCAGGGACACATTGATGAATCTCTCAGTGGGAAATTAATCTTCCACACCAAAAGGCATGTGTCTTATCCACTGCTCCACCCCAGCACAAGTTTGCTTCAAGTATAAAAAGCAGACTCCCTGTGACATCTTTGTTCATTGCCTACTTGATCTGCTAATGGGAGCTAGCATTTTGAGACACCGTTTTACAGAATATGATCATGAATGCAACGTTAGCTTTCAGTACGATTTCCTGTACTCAGTGCTACAGACGTATTTTGGTCTGTATCAAAAAAGTATTTACGTTCTATACCAAGCCGTGCTAGAAAATGTCTTTATGGCTGATCATACAGTATCGCACAAAACTGAGTACACCCCTCATATTTTTGTAAATATTTGATTATCTTTTAATGTGACAACACTGAAGAAATGACACTTTGCTACAAAGTTGTGAGTGTACAGCTTGTATAACAGTGTGAAGTTGCTGTCTCCTCAAAGTAACACATTACACAGCCATTAATGTCTAAACCACTGGCAAAAAACGTGAGTAGACGGAGCTGGTGGATGTTAGAGACCATGCGCTCCTCCACCTTCCGTTTGAGGATGCCCCACAGATGCTTAATAGGGTTTAGGTCTGGAGACATGCTTTGCCAGTCCATCATCCTACCCTCAGCTTCTTTAGCAAGGCAATGGTCGCCCTGGAGGTGTGTTTGGGGTCGTTATGTCGGAATGCTGCCCTGCGCCCAGTCTCCAAAAGAGAGGGGATCATGCTCTGCTTCAGTATGTCACAGTACATGTTGGCATTCATAGCTCCCCGGTGCCAGCAGCACTCATGCAGCCCCAGACCATGACACTCCCACCATGCTTGACTGTACGCAAGACACACTTGTTTTGTCCTCCTCACCTGGTTGCCGCCACACACGCTTCACACCATCTGAACCAAATACATTTACCTTGGTCTCATCAGAGCACAGCATGGTTCCAGTAATCTACGTCCTCAGTCTGCTTGTCTTCAGCAAACTGTGTGTCGGCTTTCTTGTACATCATCTTTCGTAGATGCTTCCTTCTGGGACGACAGCCATGCAGACCAATTTGATGCAGTGTGCGGAGTATGGTCTGAGCACTGACAGGCTGACCCACCCCCCCACCCCTCCAACCTCTGCAGCAATGCTGGCAGCACTCATACGTCTATTACCCAAAGACAACCTCTGGATGCGACGCTGAGCATGTGCACTCACCTTTTTTGGTCGACCATGGCGAGGCCTGTACTGAGTGGAACCTGTCCTGTTGAACCGCTGTATGGTCTTGGCCACAGTGCTGCAGCTCAGTTTCAGGGTCTTGGCAATCTTCTTATAGCCTAGGCCATCTTTATGTAGAGCAACAATTCTTTGTTTCAGATCCTCAGAGAGCTCTTTGCCATGAGGTGCCATGTTGAACTTCCAGTGACCAGTATGAGGGAGTGTGAGCGCGATAACACCACATTTAACACACCTGCTCCCCATTCACACCTGAGACCTTGTAACACTAACAAGTCACAAGACAACAGGGAGGGAAAATGGATAATTGGGCCCAATTTGGTTGTTTTCACTTAGGGTGTACTCACTTTTCTTGCCAGCGGTTTAGACATTAATGGCTGTGTGTGTTATTTTGAGGGAACAGCAAATTTACACTGTTATACAAGCTGTACACTCACTACTTTACATTGTAGCGTGTCATTAAGTGTCATTTCTTCAGTGTTGTCACATGAAAAGATATGAAATATATTGGGGGGTAATGTAGACTCAAGAACTACGAGCTACATGCCTGCTCAGCAACGGGGGAAACTTTGCTCCTCCTCCCTTCCCTCTCTTCCCGTGCTTTGCACCTCTTTACCAAACTACCCAGTACTCCACTCACCTGCTGTCTTTCACATCCCTCCCGCCCCTCCCCTCCCCATGTTCCCCGCCCCTGCTTGCGCCTGTGCTCCTCGCCACGCAGCTTCTCTCGTGTTGCCCCCGGCAACTGGTGAAGCTATACCTTGGTTGCCGTGGTGACAGTAAGGCCCACCACCACCATGGGGACTCTGTGCTCTACATCTGGGTGCTGTTGAGTTGGCCAACACAATATTTAAATGGTTAGATGTCATCCTATGTGATGCTGTCTTAATAAATGGCTATTCTGCAATGTATGTATTGCTCAAGGCAAAATGCATTTAAAGGTCCAGTGTGTAATATTTAAAGAATCTATTGACAAAAATGCAAAATTATACCCACCACAACTATGTTTTCAGTGGTGTAAGACATTACATAATGAACTGTTGTGTTTTTTATTACCTTAGAATGAGCCATTTCTATCTACATACAAAGGGGTCCCCTTATATGGAAGTCGCCATGTTTCTACAGTATCCCAAACGGACAAACGGCTATACACAGAGTGTTTTGTCACTACCGACAGAGCATGTCGGCTCTTGTGCTTAAATTGATATAACCTCATGGAGAAAATGTACAAAATTAGGTTTTTCACTGCTGAATTTACAATTGTCATTAGAGTTAATACTTTGTTTAATAGTTTGTTTTAAAGTACTGATTTCGTCCGAGGAGCATGTGAATTCATGGTCAGCCGCTGGGTGCAATTCGCAACACTCACCACTAGATGCCACTAAAACTTAATGCCAAACCTTCATTGGTAAAATGTTACTAAATGTGGCCTCTGAAGTCTCTCTATTAACCCAAAAGAGAAGAAATACAAGAAAATATGCTCATTGGGAGCCAAACTCTGGATCAAATATTACATGAAGTACTTTTGGGGATGTCTGCACTCTATGTTGATCTGTTTCTGTCAAAATCTCCTTTTCATGTCACAGCAATGAGGATGGCTGGAAACCACACATCACACCACTGCTGACAGCTGCAGCACAGAAACGCACTTATAAACACACAGAACACACACAAACAGATGCAACCTCACAGATACATTCTTGTGCAGACAATGGTCTTTGTAACTCTATGTTCTTCACCCCAACCGTCACCCTGAACAGGAAGAGCCTGAACATACCTGAATATAGCCTTTAAAGCTATAACAGAGCACAGTCTACATTACAGAGGATGCCAGGTCACTGCCTTGAAATCACTTTGAAAAATGACGGCGGCCATTTTGGCCCGAGCACCATGGTATGCATGCAATAAAAATCACAGCACCTCTACTATATCTTGGAGGTCTTTCACCACGTTAGCTTCATGACGGCGGTCAGAATAAATATTTGATTTAATTAATTTGAGTCACGAATCAGCACTTAATTTTTCTACTAAGATATTGTCGAGGAAAGGGGAATGAAAAAAGGTTTTAATTAATTTTACTCATATATATTTGTTCTACCTCAGATTTGTTGAGTGATCCACTGTTGGCATCAAGTGTTTGTTTTGACCATAACGAAAAGTTTAAAATCACAATTAACCATCTGGATTCTTCAACTTCTACTCAGGAGCAAAAATTGCCTTTAAAATAAGAATAATGATTTGGCATTATTTATTATTATCCTGATAAATATATATATAGACTGATCTATATCTACTGACGTTATTGTGATAACATTTTTGGCCATATCTATTTCAAATGGGTGGCATGTTGGTAAGCAAGCCGATCTTTTACCCAAACTTTCCTGATTTAAACCCAATGCCTGATTCCCAACCAGTCCCAAAGGCCCTCCGCTATCTGGCAGGTGACCCCTGACTGCATGACAGGGCTCAACTAAACATGATGTGGTTCCAAACTGGGACACATCTTTCTATGACCGGAAGTATCTCCAGATGTAAAGTCTCTCAGCAGTCTACAGCCACGTAAATGAGATCTGCACTATTTATATCCCCATATTTTCCAGAATGTGCGGTTCACAAAACTTTCAGACATGAAAACAAATTTTACACAAAATATGCTTTAAATATAAAAGCAGAAGGCAACGTTAGCTTTCAAAAACTAGACCCTCAAAAACAAATATTAAGTTGAATCAGCACCTTTAACTGACTTACCAAAAATCAAACCATTTAACCATTAAACACAGGCTATTGTTCTGTATTGTATTATCAGATGTTACAGTTACAGGTTACACTCCAGAGTAAACTGCAATAAGACATATTGGACGAGGACCGTGCATTTAAAATACAAACAAAAGTGAAATTTAGAATATTTAAACATTTAAATATATAAAGAGGGAAATTCCTTAACTGATAGTTTCAGTTGTAATTGTTGTTGTAGGACAGTTAAAGATTTGGACTACGTAAAATGTGGTCTACTAATAACATTCAACATCATTACCAGGTAACTGTTTGTTTTAAGGCAACTGAGAGCACAAGAAGCTAAAATACATGTTTAAAACATGTCAATATGCTAACATGTTTTGTGTATTTGCCTTAAAGTAGAACAAATTCTTTCATAAATTGCATGTTTTGTTCAAAACTGTTAAATTGATGAAAAATGTAAATTGCTTGTAGTTATCCAAGTCTGTACTTTTGAAGGAAAAAACTGCATATACATTATGACGCCCCACTGCTGCAAACTCAGGAAGGACAACATACCGTGGGCCGCATACAGTATATGTATGATGACTTTTAAGATCTACTTGACTGTAAAACACTGAAGCTGGAAGAGGAAGAGTTGCACACTGTGACCATGTGACAGGAAGCACAAGCCAAAACAGAACGACATTCAAGACCAATAAGTTGTTCTTGACTGTTCAACAACAGATGGGGTTTCAAACCAAACCATTCTCCAAAACCAGTGATGGTGCTGTGTAACCTAACTGAAGCTTGTATTTTAGAAAAAACCCAACTGTATGTCTATAGAGACCACATGTTAGGGTTATTATAGCACATCTGTCTGTGACAGTGGGGTTAACTGAAGTCAAAATATTGAGAGAAAGTCAGCCTTTTCCATGTGCAACACCTCCCCAAAGCCAAGCTGAGCTGCAAAAAAATAAATGCATCACATCTTTTGGGCCAGATATTACACCAACAGAGGGAATCTATGTGCAAAGCAACTCAGTGGTGCTCTGAGGGGAAAAAATAGCCTGGTCTAGACTCTAGTTCAGACTGCAATGCAGAGTTATGAGCCAGCCTGCATTCACGTGGATGAGAAGGAAACAAGGGTCCAGTATTAATGAGCTCTGACATGCAACCATGCTCCCAACGTCAACACCAGGTGGACAGAGGGGTGGGCTGGGCTGGGGTGATACTGCCTCAGTGCAACAAAACACTCAGCAGACAAGCAGTTAAAAATCAACGGGCTGCACCAGACCAGCCCCGCCACATCATCACCTTACATAGGTGCTCCTCTACCTATCCAGCATCAGTTTACGCATGAAACTAAGTTGACATCATTTTTCCAGCACCTCACGAGGAGGAGACGTGCAGCTGTTTGCGCCAGTTGCGCAGATAACAACCGACTAATAACATATTCAAATCAAACGCCTGAGATTATTATATAAGGCTTATGTCACTGAGAAGTGATGCGTAATGCGCAGCCACCAGAACATCCCCCAAGCCAGCTGATGGGCTAAAATGCAGTCCATTCCGGTTACCTGGCAGCTGACTGCAAAACTAACCCCGGACTATTCTGAGCCCTAACACAGCTGATGAGCTCTCCTCTGAAATGTTAAAAAAAAAAAAAAAAATCAGCACAGAAGGACCCGCCTGCACCAAGCTTTCAGGGGTCGCTAAAGTCCCCTGTCCGTGCCCTTGATTATTAACCGGCTAGAAGCTCCTTGACGAGGTCCACGACAGCACCAAATCCGGTCCAGGGACCCGGTTACCGCGGCGACTATCACTCGACCTGATCTTTGATCCTTTTTCCTCCCCAGCAGCAATTTTAACAAACTTGGCTAAGGAGAGCAGGTCCAAAACTTCACAACAAGAACAATAAACAGAACCAGCACTACTACCTGAGCTGCGCAACTCTTCCATAAATAACCCAGGTAAATGAAGGGGGGGTAGGCTGGCTTCAAGTTGGGATCTAGAAGAAACGTGGTTCAGGGTGTTCCGTTCCGTTCCCACCCCTGCCCTTCCTGGCGCAAACAGCCATTGGATTAGCGGCGGATCGAGGGGAGGAGAGCAGACAAGGACTGCGCCATTGTTAGAATACCACTAAAATGATCACTTATGAACTTATTCGCATCCAATAAATTAAAATGTGACCACATGACGCACGGGATACACAATGTGACACTCAAAAAACACACAATCCCTAACGACTGGCAACGTGTGGGTTTACTACACAACCCCCTTCTCCTCGTGTGTATTTTTTCAAGCCGTGCACATGCCTGCGCCACCAAAACAGACCCGGAATCCGAATAAAAAGCCCGATTTTTATGATACCTGTGACGCTGGGGGTTTTAATTGGAAAGTTACCCTGCACGGAGTCCACCCTGGCGCAATCAGTGGCAAGTATACCCGGCCACCGCAAGGGGCGCCCTAGCGTTACGTATCACATGAACTGTCTTCATTTGTGTCATGCGGTGGTAAACAACGAGGCTCAAAGGCAAACCCGCATCGAGTTTACGTGGGTCTCCCGGGAATTACCGCGACACAAAACCAGCTATAAACCCATTATTTTCACAACCACATAGAATTTGCCCCCCCCCCCCCTTCCCTCCCCCAGCGGAAAACAGCACTGCCTGCCGTCCGCCATTAGGGAGCCAACTGAACAATACTGTAGACTAGAGGCGGCAGCAGCCACAGCACGCACGGAGCAGGGGAGAAAATCTGTTAAAATTAACTGTTTATTGTTAACTAAATGTGTCTTCTCGCCCCGGCGTGAGTCCCGGGAGAGTCCCCGGACATCCGCTTGACAGCCCGCACAAGTTCCCAAAACTTTGACCAATTACGCGTAAAACTGGAATATAAAAACCGTCAGTTAAATTCGCTTACCGGAGTAGAGCTCGCAACGGTGTAGCGCCACTTTTGTGCCTTGACATTAATCCCGGGGAGCGCCTGCGCACAACGTACAACTTTCCACTTTCCGTCCAAGATCGTCTATTGAGCAGAGGATTCACTCCGTGCACATGGCGTTTCGCCTGACGAACGTGACACGCTGGTGAGGGCATTTACCTTTATGTGTCCATCATATTGAGAATATATTGATTGATTGCTCTAGCTGCATTACATAGACACATCTGAGTCATTTTAGTTTTGGTATTAGCTAACCATCTGGTCAGCTCACTATAATCTCAAATTACCTTCCTTTTTTTTGGCACAACAGCAGCCATTTGAACGTTCAGGATGAGAGACTGAGCAATCATAGTGTGTGTTATAGGCCTATTATAATAACCTTTATTTAAACAAAAGAGTCCCATTGAGATTAAGAATCTCTTTTGCAAGGCATATATAAAACACATTGGTACAGACAGATAATGCGGAAGAATAGTGAGCTCACATTTCATCAGTCATTTTGAGTCATTTTCACAATTTAAAAACATTTACATATTATAGAGTCTTCCTTTAATTTTTTAATTTTGGATTTAAAAGCATTTAATGAGATTAATTCATTGAGTTTCATGTCATTTGCAACATATTCCATGCTGTGAGTGCAGAATACACAAATTCCCTTTTTCTAGTTTCCGTACAGGTAATTGGCACAGAGAGCACTGAGAAGTCTTGAGAATACAGAGAGTGTTGCCCACTTATCTGCGTGATGTAGGTTTATAGACTATTTATTGATTAGGATAAATGGCAGGCAAATAAACCATTATGCCGTGGTTCCTAGTCTGGGGGTTGTTGGAGACCAATCTGATGGGACGAGAGATGGAGATATAAAAGAGAGGAAAGCAGAAAAAAACTATTTCTGCAACCCAAAATTAGGCTTATTTTCTCAGACTGATCTTTTTTTTTCCAGCGGACCATTTTTCCTATTCGGGACTCTAAAAATTGTTCAAATGCAGCAACAAAATACTATATGTTTGTAGCTGTCACAGGCATAGCACAAAATTCTGGCTGTAAGCATTCTCTATGGGGACCTTCCCGCATCTACGGCTATTCATTCTAGTATTTGTGGTCCCCCTCAATGGAGGGCCTTGTATACTTGTCCTCTTTTTCTCCCAGTCCAGATGCTCCTGCTAGTTGTGCCAGTAGATGTGTAGTGAAGAGGGGTCACAAGTAGACATTGCTTTGTTTTAAGCCAAAAAAGTTTAGGAACTACTTTTGTGAATCAAAATGATCTTTAGCTCTTAGCAGGCATAGCCTATTTACATAGTTTGGGGTTTTAAAGCTGCATTCAAATTTAACTTGTGTGATGTTGAGTACAATATGTGCTTGTGAGTAGCTGATAGAAATGGTTTCCATAAACCTTCCTTGATCCTTTTTTTAATGGCAAACAATTTGGTTTGTTTTCTGCATTTTACACCATGCAGAAGAACACAAACCATATAGGCTCTAGTAGAAGATTGTGACGTGTAACTGCAAAATTTATGGGTATGTATCCATAATGCTTTTAATATTTTGTATGCTTATTCAAAGTGTGCTGTAGTGATTCTGATTTGTAGGCTAATGTATTTTTTGGGCCAGGCAGCGGTGAGTCCAATAATATTAAAATCAAACGACTCCATCTCAGTGAAAGTAAA
>NW_024043170.1:0-3854 GCF_014851395.1 Micropterus salmoides | reverse complement strand
AAGCGGTTTATAAAAATCGCTAGATAGCAATTTCTGTTGTTTAATACAGGCAAGCAATTTCCTCAAGTTGAATGAAAAACCATGTAATAGAACAGGAATGGCTTTGTACAGCCAGCAATAATAAAAGTATAGCTTCCTCTTCATAAACAGTATGGCTAAGTGTCTGACAGTTCAAGGCTGTCAAACTTCAGCTGGGGCGTCCACCGGTTAAAATGACAAATGTCAGATCAACTGTTGCTAATTAACATGAATTCAGTGAGCAACTTGATGGCGGGCCAAAATAAAACCTGTCTTGTTCAGGTGTTCTCTGCAAGCTGGTGTCAGTGCTCAGTCAAAGATCATTTTTGAGGGAAGAGCTTTACAACCATTTTTGTAGGTCCAACAGAGTGATGTGTCTTGTCTTTAGCAGATTGCGTCACATCAGTTTCAGGAGTCTCATTCTCTCAGTTAATATTTTATGTATAGCTGATCAATAATTTAAGCTTTTCAACTTAATAGTTTTGAACAAGGATCTCCAGTGTTTGGATTAAGTTGCTTGTGAATACGTTGTGGCAAATGTAGTAGTCTACAGCAATTTCATGTGTCAAACGCATAAGTGTTGAATCAGACTTTGAATTGGCAGATACTCATTGTTAAAGGACTCTGATCAGGATCATACATCGTGGTATCCCTATTAAAAACTCCTTTCTCAACGTTCAAACCAAACTAAAAGACAAATTGGGCAAAACAAGCCAGTTCATTTGAACCATGTACACAAACCAAAAGGAAACAATTATAAGGAAGTACATTTTTGTTATTGAGATTATTGTGGTTTGGCATATCTTTACCTAATATATTGGGATACTTTAACTCTGTACATTCAGCCTACACGTCTTAAATGGGCAATGCAGAATAAGATATAATGATGCAACATTCATCATATCTCTCCATGTTTGTGTTGGTGTCTTTCTTTCAGACCCTGCGCTTAATCGAGACTGTCCCCTTGACTGCAAGGTTTACGTTGGAAATCTAGGAAACAATGGAAACAAGACAGAGTTAGAAAGAGCTTTTGGGTACTATGGTCCTTTAAGAAGTGTTTGGGTTGCGAGGAATCCCCCAGGCTTTGCTTTTGTAGAGTTTGAAGACCCCAGAGATGCAGCGGATGCTGTGAGAGAACTGGATGGAAGGTAAATCTTTCAAAACATTTTTTTAGTGGTGGTTCTTTTGTGTGCCCCCCCCCCCACCCCCCTCATGTGATGACTTCTGCTTAGAACCATGTGTGGCTGTCGTGTGCGTGTCGAGTTATCCACTGGAGAAAAACGCTCTAGGAGCCGTGGCCCTCCTCCATCCTGGAATAGACGCCCTCGCGAAGATGTTAGGCGACGTAGTCCTCCAGGCAGACGCAGGTATGGATTGCCCACTTGACAATTAATTTTACCGTTTTATTTACAGTCTTATTTGCAGTGTTTAAAAGCACAAAGGAGATTTACAGACCCCACACACTAAGCATTAGTGTTTTTACTCCTTAAAAATAGTTAGTTTGGCAAAGACATTTAAATCTAACAGCCTCCCACACTGCAAAAATATCTCATCTTTAGATCTCAGACCTATTAAAGCTTTGTCAACCTTTTTAATAGTAGGAAATAAAGTTTCTGATTGGTCATCGCTATGACCTAAATTTAATTGTTGGCAGTCTTGGTGCTCACATGCACACTTAGAAAATGAATTTATCAATAGATAATCTTTGCATCTGGCTGCTTCAGGATTTGATATATTGAGGTCACTCCCTCTCCTTAAGTGTTTTAAAAATATAATCCTACATTAACTGGAGTGATATTTTTTTAAACTTTGTTTCAAGGGATTTTCATCTGTGCCAATTTTGCTTTGTCCAAAGTCATCTTATGTCAGTATGTGACTATTTATGAACTCTTATAGCGGTATGTCTGTAAAAGGTCAAAGCTCTCAAAAAGTGATATTTGCTTTTTGGGGACATCTTAAGACACAGTTAGCACTCCATTATCCATCAAACATTTTTATAGGTACTTTCTAGAATTACTTTCTGCAGGTGTAAATTTTGTTTTCTTTCTGAGTTCAGTTGCCATATTAATAAAACTGAACCCCGTTGCAGAGTCACCACCACGCTTCTCACCATCTGAGTCAGTCAACTAGTCCTCTTACAGCATCATGTGACTGCTGACCAGCGAGCCCCAATCAGCTTGGCTGGTGTTGTCACATGACCCAGGCGCACCGCCAGTCGTCAGGTTCCACCAACCTTTTGGTTCCTGAGCATGCGGTTCCCAGCATCCTCCTCTTCTTCCTCCAACCTTAACCCAATCGACAGCGGCCCACTTCACATTATCAACCAATCAGCGTCTTTACTTTTTCTATTCTCCACACAACTACTGTATCAACGGGAACAGCCCTTGGCTTACATCCCTTCCCATCCTCCCCCCCCCAAAAGGCAGGGAAAATCTACAACTACCCCTTCCAACCAGCCACCAGGCAACTTCATATCTCCAACATTTGCATCATGTGGCAAATCCTCTCTGCAATTCGACCTCCCTCACCATCAGTCTGGCTTCCTTGCGTCATTTCTATCTTGTCCAAATCCCCCAAAATAGTAAGTTTCTTTTATCCTGCTCTTTGTAGTTTTTATGCTTAATCTAGCTTTCAAAGCTGCTTGACAGTTTTCCCTCAGCATTTATGTAAGTTAGAGCAATTTCAGTGCAGAGCTGCAAAAATCTAAAGATCAAAAGTTGTGGTCAAGGAACTTTGCTGTCAGTCTGATGTTCGCAGAGCATTTGCGCTGCCAAGTGCATTTTCATGACTCGACATTAAGCCATCTTGAGGGAGATTCATTGGAATAAAATGTACTTTGTTTTTGTAGTTTTAATACTATCCTCCTTTTCCATGAACGTTTTTCTAATTTAAAAATTACATTTAAAATGTCAGTTTTATCAAGGTAATTTTGCAGCCATCTTGGAGCCAACACATGTAGGTTTCTAATGGTTTCAATGCTACAGTCAGCACCATTCAGGGGTTCACTTTCTTTTTTAACCAAAAGTGAGAACAGTCACTGTCTCAGTTTCTGATCATGTCCACTGTATGGAGCAATTTACATTTATCTTGGACTTTGTATAGGTCATTTTGCACAAGCTCTTTGCCTCCAGTGTTTGAAAACAATTTTAAAGCAGCACCGCAGTAGACAAATGACCTAAGAAAGTTCTGCCACCTCTTAATTTGTTAAGTTGTAATATGTTTTTCTAGGCAAGCCTTAATGTCGAGCCCTGATTTAGCACTATATAAAAATCTGGCTCCACGATTGGTGCTCATTGGACAAAGTTTCCTTTTAATGGGTTGATCTTGATGCAGTTCATGGATGCAGATGATCCTTCTATTAACAGACAAGGATCTACTACACATGTCTCTTTAAGGATCAAGAATACAAAAGGTTTCATTAGTGATAGGAAGGGCTAAATTCTATTTACTAATTTTCTTTTTTTTTTTTCTTTTTTTAACTTCACCTACATTACAGATCACCGAAGAGAGGAGCCTCAGCCGCAGTCGTAGCAGGTGAACTTAAAACAACTATTTTTATTTAAACTGTGCGTTTGCCAATAATGAATGACAAAATTAATTTTGTTTGTTTTGTTCACCAGGTCTGTATCAAGAGACAGACGCAGATATCGGTCTCTCTCCAGAGAAAAGACCCGAAAGCGCTCAAGATCCATCTCACAGTCAAGGAGGTAAGTTGGAAGTATTACTGATTATTATTTAAGACTTAAGTCTTATCACTAAAATATTAAAAAAATTTTCAATATCAGTCATTTTGCACTTATTCACTAGTTTGTTTATTTTACAGTCGTTCCCAGTCT
>NW_024043169.1:0-1179 GCF_014851395.1 Micropterus salmoides | reverse complement strand
CTGAGGGTGAAGAGTTTGATGTTCTGAGTTTCTTGGAGGGGCGGGGGGTTGCTGGAGAGCAGGTAACTGTACTGTAGGCTGTGATCTGCCTGTTTGAGGAGGTTGAGTTGATCACTAAAGATAAAAACACCCAAAGGGCTTCGTGTGTTCTTCTTCTGTTGTAAAGAATCATCTTTCATTTAGCTTCTGCTGATCCGAGGGGCCTGGAACAGTTTGAAAATAGATGGAACAAAAGAAAGGTTTAGATTAGTAAACACAAAATATACCAAGTGTAAGGAGTAGAATTTGTACGTTGAACTTACCTAAATTGGTACAAAAGTGTGGCAATATGTATATGCAATAATATGTCAAGCAATGTCCAGATACTTAACTCTCTTTGTGTCAATGCCTCTCTTCATGACATAATAATGTCACATGAAACTGCACTATTTAATCCTAATATTGACTGAGTCTTTAAATTAAATATATAAAATAATCTTTCCAATATAAATCACCTTCAGCCTGAAAAAGTTAAATTATCTTGGTAAGAATGATCAGTCTTTCTCTTAAGACTGAAAATTCTACATTACTGTAAAACTGCTTTAAAAAAGCAAAAATTATTAGTTAAATGGACATCTTAACAACAGTGATTCTAAACCATTGGATTCCTTACTGTTGATCTGGCAATCAGAACACATTTTGCTGTTGAATTTACTACAACAGACTGAGCTAAATGTGTACATTGTAAAATGTAGTATAAGGCAAACTTACTATGGTGTATTTAGTTCCAGTTTCCGAGGGCACTGGGAAGGCAAATATTGAAGAAAAATGAATTTGATTTTGTTAAATATTAGGTGAATAATTCAAAACATACTGTGTTGCATTATTTGTTTTGCAAGGCCCAGGAGATTAATGCAGCTCTGGCTGGTTTGTGAAATACCAGACATAAGTGTGCAGTCAGTAATGCTTTCATCAAGCTCCATATTGTTTTAAAAGACTACATGGTACTTTTTGCTACTGAAAAATTCTAACTATTGTTATATTCACATACTGTACAACCTGCTGTCCTCTGGGAAAAATGTATTTCTCTCCAGGTATTAAATAGCTATACTCAAAGATGCTGTATATCATTTGGGAGAAACTATGACATTATGTTATGTGACATTATATTATATATATATATATATATATATATATATA